>NW_019102003.1:0-183694 GCF_001856785.1 Myzus persicae | reverse complement strand
CACACACACACACATGTATGATATTATGTTATGGGGTTTAACGAATAACGTGACCACATCAAGTTGTTTCATTTATTTTTGTTTTGCGGAAAAATTGGATGATCTCTTAAATCATTCTCACTTGTTATGCATTTATTTAAATTCTGATTGAAAGACACTGAAATTTAAGGGGTGCTATCTTGTGGCAATAAAAAAATCTTTTTTTTTCAAAGAAACCTTTTTGCTGGGAATTAATTAAAAATTAGTTTGTGATTTATTTTTTTACATCATTGTGTTTCAAATGACATTTGAACGAGGTATAATATCAGAGTTATTCTAATTTATGCACTGAAGATTAATCTATCGCTAGACAGTATATTGAATACTTGAATGTATTCTTATATTGTACTTGAGCCTTCACAAGCGTTTAAACAAACAAATAAATAATATAATGTAAAATGTATGATGGATTAAGGGCCTATCATGGTCGTGTCGTGTAAAAAAAAAAAAAATTTAAGTTTTAATAATATCTCTAGTGCATACAGTTTTTAAAGTTAACAATATTAATATTAATTCGGCATCCATGTACTTTAAACTAAAGTTAAGAAAAAAATAGTACCTGTCAAACAACTTTCTGAAAAATAACTGCGAACCTACCCTATATTAAAACTTGAGCGTCGAAGAACTGGACGGACGTGCAGCGACGAAAAATTTCCAGTAAATCTGTATACTCAGTGATATTTTTGCAATGCCACGTGATTCCATGTACCTAGGTGCGATCGCAGGTGGCAGCTCTCTCGAAAGGCCGGTCGGACGGTCAGTGAATAAGATGACGCGCTTGAAGGTCGTCGCCAATATTATCACTATTAGTATTACTGCAACAGGTAGGTACCACTGGACGGGCATGAGATCAGGGGGTATCTAAGCAAGTATGGCAATAATATAATATTATAATATAGGCAGAGACGGGCAATGATAATAATAATATTATTATGACGATATATTATATTTATCTCGTGTTTTCACTCCGTTTCGCCCACGTCGCTCACGGGTCACCGGTCGGGGTCATCGCGTCGCCACTGTTATGTATTACATTATATAGGTAGGCGGGTAGGTATGGGTAGGTTATACACGAGCATACGCATTATTATTTTATTCCGTTGCGCGGCCGCGGAGAAAGGTGTGTGCGGTGGTCGTGATGGGCGAAAGTGCCGGTCGGATGAAATTTCGTGTTGTTTCGTATTTAATTTGATTTCTGGTATTTTGTTGTTTTATCATTATCGGACACCCGAACGCGCGATTATAATAATAATATGCGGCGGGTCGCCGCGTGCCATCGCCATATCGTTACGGGGCAAACGCAACTGTTATTATTATTATTATTTTTTTCTTCGCCTTTTCCATTGCGCGAATCGCCGCCACGGTTCGGCCACCGCCGCCGTCGTTATAATTAAAATTAAAATAATACATAATTCGAGTACTGGGCGAAAGTCTCCGGGTTACACCGGAATTCAAAGGATTCGTCTTCCGGCCTGCCTAATCGGCAGAGATATTACAAGCTACAGTTAGATATTTTATAGGTATACCACTATTCTGTTGTACCTACAGTATATTATTTTATACGACTGTGCAGTATAAGAAGGTATCGAAAGAAAATATTATGCAAATTACGATACATGCAGCTGCATCTATGGTGGTACAGGTAAGTTGTAGAAACAATATGCGTTGGCGTGTATACTACCTGTTGCTTACAGCTGGTACTTAAATTATAACATCGGTATTTACAATAATATCGCGCTAGAAAAGTATAATAACCATATTATTATTCTAAGCGTAGACGATGGATATAAAAACGAAAAAAATAAGAATAAAATTATAAAAAAATTGAATTGTATATTTTGTATTAATATAAATCATGACAACAATATTATTATATTATGTGTTCTAATATAAGTCAGCTAGTAAAATTACGATAGCGTATTATATTGTATAATATACGCGTTTTGGAAATTGAGCTTGAGACTAATAAAAAATAATAGAAAAAATATAATATAAAATCGCGATTTTCGTTAAAAAAAAAATAAACAAAATATAAAACACAAATAAAATAGTTTACATGGATATTATAAAATATGTTACAATTTCATTTATGGGAGGGAGGAGGAGCGGGATGGGGGCTAAGGGGCTAGTATTAAGGAGGGACGGGAGAGGGATGTTTGGGGTATAACTGTGTGTGGAGGGTGGCTACGCTTCTCGAAATGTTCACTGACCGTGGAAAAGTAACAATCAACGGTTTTCCGCGGCCACCGGCGCGAAGCGTGTGCGCAAGGACGACAATGTTATAAAATCACGTTTGAATCGAACACCCTAGTAAGATCCGCTGGAGCTCGGGGCACCGTAGCCGGATGATGGGCTGGCGCTCGGGGATCCGTAGCTGGACGATGGGCTGGATACGCTTGGGGATGCGTAGCTGGATCCGGGACCGCTGGAGGACAGAGATGCGCCGGAGTGTCCGACTGAGTCACCGCTGTAGCCACCTGCCGATGTGGGTCCGCTGAAGCTGGAGCCGGAGCCTCCTGCGTAACCGCCGGCTTCCTTTTGGGTCTTGTACTTGATGAAGTATACTTCCGGTTTGGATGGCGCGGTTGGTGCCGGTGTTGGGATGGAGATTTGTGGTTGGTCTTCGGGCCTCTTAACCAGAACGTAAATCAGGGTCTTCTCGGAGTCTTGTTGCACTTGTGGTATGATCGGGGCGGTCGGGGTTGGTGGGGTTGGGGCCTTGATGAAGATGATTTTGTAGTGTTTCTGGGGTGGGGCAATCTGTTGGATTTGTTGTGGGGCAACATATTCTTGCTCTGGTGGTGGCACGTGAACGTAGATGTGTTTCTGCACTACTGGGGCGGCCGGGGCGTAGTTGTAGCCCGACGATCCACTGGCGTATCCTGAGCCACCGCTGGAGTATCCGGAGCTGATTGGACCGCTGGAGAATCCGGAACCACCACCGCTGGAGTATCCGGAACCACCGCCGCTGGAGTATCCACCGGAGCTACCACCGCTGGAGTATCCGCCGGAAATGCCGCCGCTGGAGTATCCACCGGAGCTGATTGGGCCGGAGTAACCGGAGCTACCGCTGGCGTAACCGGAGCTTCCGCTGGCGTAACCACCGCCGCCACCGCCGCTCGAGTAACCACCGCCGCCACCACCGCCCAAGAAGCTCAGGCCGGTGCTACCGGAAGAGTAACCACCTGACGATGGTGAGCTGTAAGAGTATCCAGCTTCGGGTCTTGCGAGTGCTAATGTCGCGAGCGACGCCAACACCTGTAATAACACATAATAATTGTCAGTTAGATACCTTGGCCAGTCAATAAAAATTTTGAGAGTATCGAATCGAATTTAAGCGATCAAAGTCATATTCGAGATTTTACATTGTAAAAACACGAACGGACTCTGTCGATAAACGTATTATTGTAATAAAGCCGGAGTGATAAATTGGTTTTTGAGAAACGTTAATGTTTTAATTTTTATAAAATTATTATTTACTCGATAGAAAAATAAGTAAGTATAAAAATAGTATGTTTAGTTTTGTGTACTCGAAATAAAATGTCTTATAATATTTTCAACGATGAAAAAAAATCAAAGTGTTTTAAAATAAACTCTAACGAACTGGACGTTTGTAAATGTATAAAGTGTTTCTGGTACTCACTACAAAGCGTGCTTTCATCATGCTGGATATTTTGAACACAAACTAAACACAAATGCACCACTAGAATAAACTGATAGTTGTTCACTCACGGTAGAACGACTGACTGATGATGAGCTAAAGTTAACGACGCTTCTTATACACCTGGGAAACGGACAACTTGGATGCGGGCAAAACATTCACTTTTTGTAATTCGTTTAGTAACATCAACTATCACTCTCCTTCTCAATTTTTCTTTCTTTCGTTCACCTTGTGATAGCGCGCTTCTTTGACCCTGCCGGCCGTCCACCGTTCTACAATAATAGATAGGTAACTACATTTAATAAAATACCGCAAGAAAAAAAAACAAATCATACTGCAAACATTTTAAAACAATGTTTGTCAATTTCAACGTTTTTACGTCGAAAAATCGCGTCAACACATATATTTTTGGATATAAATATATAAGTACCTATGTAATATTATTGAGATACGTGGAATAATAATTTGTGCACATAGTTTGTGCGTTCGTAAATCTTGTTATTTCCATAAATAAAAAACTTTATTTCATCCAAACCGATACCTATACAACTGATTAATATTTTCGTGATTGTTTTTTTTTAATAAATATAAAATATAAAAATCGGTACCTAATTGCATAACATTAGACAAATATTTATTAACTTTTTCAATCAATTACCTAAAAATACTACTATTTTTTTTTAAAGAATTTCGCTAATACAAATCTAGTTTTAAAACCTTTTTTGTATTTTTTAATCTCATTATGGCTATTATTATTCTTTCGAATTAAAGTTTGTTTCCTGGTTTCTGGCTTTAATGTTCCAATGCTTCTTATTTTAATAATAATTTTTAATTCAAGTTCTCCTACTTACCGGATTCAAAAATAAAATAAATCGTTTTAAATAATGCCTCTAATACCATTCTACATATTTTGAGTGTAAAATTTTTTGAGGCTCAATTCCCGGACGCCCAATAAAAGTATTAAAACATATAAATATTTACCTTATTATAAACAACATAAAAATAATAGCTATCACCTGAAATATATTTTATACTTTTATATGTGTAGTTATTAAGCACTACAATATTTAAAATAATTATTTTCTGAAAAAACTTAAACAGATAATTAATATAACAACTAAAATAAATTGATTTTATAGTTAAGGTTATGATTTATGAAATTGTGACACGCTTTACTATGTGCGTATGTTTAGTTATAATCATCTTTGTGGGAAAAATAAAAATTATAAATGTTGACTAAAATAATTTAACAATTTACAAGGTAAGTAGAATTTGAAAATAATATCTGGTATTATTTAGGCCCCTGTTACAGAATTATCGTAAATTAATATTTGAATGTATGTCAAAGTAATATAGTTTCAATACTATAACATTAGAAATTAATCAATTATAATTGCATGCTAAATTTTAACTCTTGGGTAATAGACAAAGTTTTTTTAAAAATATAATTAACATACAAATAAACATAAACATTTAAATACTTATTAATGTATTATGATTCATGAATAATTAGATATGTTATTATGCATTATCGAATTAATGAGAATGAAGATATTAATATTATGCAATTTAATACAATATTATTATGTAGCTAGATATTATACCATGACAACTACAAAAAATGCAATAATATTTCATTTATTATAAAAATAAATAACTATTTAAAAAAATGATTACATAGTTATTTAAATGGCTATAAGTTAGAATTTTAAAATTATTTCACGCATAGAAAAATGCGTATATATTAATATATATAAATATATTATTATATTAATAAGCCTTCACACATTAGGTAGGTATATAATATTATTAATATACAATTTAAATTCAAAATAACATTAAGATAGTCGAAAGTTAAGATATTAAAATGTTTTAATTAGTGTAGGTACCTAATCTAAATTCAATATAGTTTAAATTGGAAATTTGAATTTGAACTTCATTTTGAAGTTCAACTATAAGTATACATTTTAAACTGTAAATACCGTAAACCTATTTGGTAAATAATATGTTTTTTAAAATATTTAAAAAATAATAATACCTTATAACAATGATAAACGGTTATTAACTCATTAATTTTTTTCAACGGGTGCATGTACAGTATTCTCAATTTAGATATACTAACTATTTACAAATTTAACAGTATTCAATAAAAAAATTAAATTTTTTTTGTGCACAACATTTTAATTCAAAGTTACAATTTAAATGTTTACTCCAATTCAGATATACCTAGGCAAACCAGAAATGTTCTCGATATTAAAATACATGATAAATTATGTATAGCGTCCTGAACATTAATTGGGTATTAAATTGTTTGCTACTCACATCTTCAAGATATTTTATCTTCAGTACATCTGTCTTGTCGTATATTAATCATTATATGATTCAAATTATTTTCTATACATTTAATTGGAATTGGATTCGAGTGTACCTAACAACTATTTATGTTTCACTGGATTTTAGAAACATACAATGATTTAAAGACTTTTACTTAAGTAGACACAAATCTAATTGTTTGCAAATACGTTCTTCATAAATAATTTGTTTTTGATTGGTAAAAACTATGAATACTATTATATAAAACTAAGCATTAATACAAATCTCATAAATAAAATATCCTCACGGAATTGTTTATATTCGATTACTGACCTACTTAAAATTGTCCTGTTTTACTGTAGTATATTTGAATCTTATTCCATTCTACCCCACTGCCATTTATCAATATCATAATTAAACAAAATTAATTTGCTTATTCATCGTACAAGTAAAACTCAGTAGAACAATATAGTATAGGTACCAACATTGTTAATGTGTAACTCGTGTACGTTTGTTCAGTAGTTTATTCTATATAGCGTCCATTTTTACGTTCTTATTCAAAGTTTTCCATACAAATATGAAACTTACTAAAAAGAAACGAGTTCTACTTAAGATTTACTAAGAACCTACAATTTCACAGTAACAGTGGGATATACAAGCATTTTTATATTTAAGTCGTTCTAATACTTCATAAAAATCTCAGAAAGTACTTCAACATCTAATTTAGCTTTAGTTTAAGGATGAGTGCAGCCCTATCATTTGCTTTTTTTTAATAATAATTAGGAATTGAGTATCTATATGTATATTCAATATGGTTTATATTGCATAAGCTAACGTCACTATATAATAGTTATTAAAATATTTATAATTAATTAATAATTCTAATATTATATAGTTTTATAGTTAGTTATTATATAAATGAAAGGGGTTTTATTTTTATATGGTGATTGTACTGAAGTTTAAATATATATATCATCGCAGACCAATTAAAGATTCACAAAAAATAATGTTTTAACATTTTAAATTTCTCACAAAAGCAATAAAAGTATATATGGGTAGTACGAAACTTGGAACACTCCTCTTACGTGATAAAACATTATTTGTGTATTATACAAAAGTATATATTATTATATAAACTTTCCTGCAGTTATCACTGCAACTACCAAGTTCCAATTTTAAACTAACAAATCTATATCGGTTTTATTATATGTTTTTCGTACATATTTAATACGCTTACAAAGTTCTGTATAAATGTTTTTGTACAAAAACACAACGGTAATATAAACTGATACATTTCACGAATTCCAAATATCTATAATATTATTGATATTGGCCACCGGTCGCCACTATGATGGCTGGCATAAATTATTGTTATGCCATTTATTATATAGTGACAATAGTACCTAAATATACGAAGGTATGATAATATATTTCATATTATATTTACTTTTCCTTTTTAAATTTGTATTGGAAATAAATTGGATTCACCAAATTCTATCGTGGCAGCGTTTGATCTGATAGTGTGGGTACATTTTTCGCATAAACCTTCCAACACGTTCAAACTTGACGTAGGTAAAATTGTTGAGATTAATGAGCATATATTTTGTTCATAAAACGCAAAAGTGATGGTGGGTTGATTTTATGGTGGTTTCAAATGTTCGTTAGATAATTCTATTTCAGGATTTATGCACACGTGGTGTAGGAAGATTATATAATTTATAGTATCTTTATATGTGTATATAGTTTCTGACCTTTGTGAGCTAGATTAGGGTCACGAGTAGTATATTAGTTAATGACTAGAGGTGTACAGTGACACTTATATGGAACGTAACTTGACGGAAATTTCTAGAAAGATATTCCCTGGAATGTTCCGGAACGTCTGAAAATGTACGTTCATCCAAAGCTATTCATTAATTATTTGTGTTATCTGTAATTGCATTGTTTTCAATTAGTCATTAGATATTAAAATTGTTGGTCAAAATATAAATAAGTATACATAATTAGATACTAAATAAGCGAAAAAAAAAAATAAGTTGCAATTTTGGTTTTATAGTCTACTCTTCAAACTTAAAAAAAATGTAAATGTATAGTAATCATAACAGTTTAAACATAAAAAATAGAACAAACATTATAGTATTACACAATAATTTCCTTTGGTTAAATGATTGAACAATAGTCAATAATCATTCATGTAGTATTATTGTGTTTAAACATTATAACAATAGTCGACGACATTAACAGTGATATTGAAAAATGTTGCGATTCTCTTAAATGTCATTGCGGAAGGTGCAAACAAAAAATATCATGTATATTAGTAAACTTAGATGAAATAAAAAAAAATTGTGCCTTTGTTAAAATGAAAGACGAGATAAAAATGCATAGTTAATAATTGATGACATAATACTTTTTATGTTAATTCGTTGTTTAAATCTTAATATATAATTTTTAAAAGTTCAAATATTTATATCATATTCATTACCCAATCGTTAATGTAGGTTTCAAAATCAAAAGTTTAGAATATACTTTAACTATTTGAGCAAAAAAAATATTTTACGTACATATTATTATACACCTACGCTATTGTGACACCAATATTGCAAAATTGTTGTAGATAACTATACATAATGAATAATGATTTACGATATAATATGTCATAGTACGTTTTACATTAATTGTAATATTATATTAGTTTCGTTGAATAGAATGTATATAATTATGTACCGAATGTATACGGTTACATGCCCACGTGTTCATTTTTAGGAATTAAAGAAATTTAATCATTATTACAATTTAAAAAATTACATTATGCAGTTATCCATTTATTATAATAGGTAATAGTTGTATATAATACAAGATTAATATCATAACTTATTTATTTCGTCTTAAATAATACTTTGAAAACAATTATATTACTATATACGTTTGACACTTTATCAATTTCCGTAAAAATGAGCCTCGGGCCTTATTCAACAGCAAGATTATATTTACATATATATTATTTTAATAACATATTTAATTTATAAGTGTTTTGTACTGCTATTGAATAACACTGTTTATTTAACGGTGGTTATACTGGGAAAAATAGCTGTTGTTGTTAATTGGAGTTTATTAGTTTTATCTTTGGTAATATAATATTTTATAAAATAATATATTTTTTTATAATATTAAAAAAAGAACATTTTGAATAATAGAAGTGAAGAGACCGGTACTTTTAAATTTTTGCCCCAAGGAGAGGTCATGGGTTAAAAGAATAAAATTAAAGATTGGAAATAAAATAGATATTTGATTAAAAAATTTTTTCGTTCTTGGTTTTGTACCAAACAAATAGTCGGCGTTTTCGCTTTCGTGTTGAATGAAAAAAAAAATTATAGTTTAAAATATATTTATTTGCTTGTATTAAAAAATTATGAAATCATTTTTACTATGTATTTTATTTTTGTACACAGCCTTTTTTTGAGTATAATTGTGTTTTACTTGCAATTGGTAAAAAAGTACAACCCTTGTATTCTTTTGCAAGCAATGATGATGATGGTCGTGTTTTTTCAGGTAAAAAGTACGCAATCGTTCTACTCCAACCAAATTATGTGTGAGTGTACCAACTATACTGCCTCAAATTTCAGTCAAATTGTTGAGATTTTTCAAATAAAATGTAATGTTATATTTAAAAAAACGGCTGATAAAACAAAATAATATGAAATAATAATTTGTATTCTCGAAAACGGGTCGTAATTAATATACATTAATATACATAAATAGGTACATTCACTTGTAACTTGTTAGTTTCTTTGTAACTGTAACATATAATTGGGGTTACTCCACCCCAATATGCTATAAGTGCCTTTCGAAGTCACAGGCAATTACCATTATTCTTTTTAGTGGCAATATAAATGATTGACTAATATTGAAAAATTTGTTTTTTTTATTTAAATGTACACAACTACCATTATCAAATTTAATCATTTTTAATGGTTTGAAATACAAATAATTTGAGTATGTAAAAAAATACTTAAAATATATACACATTTAATACAATTTAGTGGCACGTGTAAATTTAATTTTATAATAATAGTAAAATATAACGACTTTATTATAAATATTTGTTGTTATTATTGCAGTAATAAAAAAATATATATATTAGAAATATAAAATTGATTTTATATTTTTATATCATTCAAAAAGCGAAGCTAAGTATAGAAGTCTATATAAAATCCACGCTTGATGAAATTCCCCACAAACTGCGAGTGCTTAAATTTGTTTTAAAACTGTTGACGCTAGTAACTAGTTGTCAGTATAGTTTTGTCACACGTACCGAGAAATTATAAGAAAAATTTTCGTTTCAAGTAGTGCCACACCGACTTGATTTCTTAGCTTCAAAAGAGCTTGATGAAATGTGATACATACTCTGTTCGTAAAAGTATTGACCAAAAAAAAAAGATAATACAACAATAATAATTGGGAGTAGCGAAGCGTAGCCCTTCCTTTCCCCAAACACAAAGCAATTCGTTATTGCTACCCCCTCCATAACTAGTGGACCAATCTTCATGAAACTTTAAATATATACACATTATTATCTGAAGGGTGTATAAATTACGTTTGCTGTTTATAGATGCGTCATTAAGTAATTACGAATTATAACTCATCTACACAATAAAAATAAGATGCCCAAATTCATCTTATCAACGTACAGCCAAAACTATGATAGATTAAGACTTTACATTTTCATATTACCTCCATATCCCAATGCAGGAGTACACTAATATATTGTTTTTAAGACTTTGAATTTCAAAGATAGGTTCACGTAGGGATTTGGATTGAGCAAACGAATTTTGAATACTTTTTGTACATTTACAGTTGCCGTCGGCAACAAAAAATAAAATAACTGAACAAGTTTATTATCTTCAAAAAGATAAATATGATATAGGTAACTATGTTTTCAACATTAATAATATGTCTTTGCGCTGGATACAAGATTTTTTTTCTGACTACTAGGTCAATTTTGTAAGATTTTCTTTGTCGTGCTTACCTCTTAACAAAATATTTGCATGATTGATAAATTTTCCTTGTATAGGAAAAATTTCGAGCAGTGTACTAGCGTGCTTATTGGTTTCAATTTTTATTTATAATATCATTGCAGTATTAATATCATGCTTAAAAGATTTCGATGAGACCATAAAATAACGTAATGAGCTAGTTCAAACACTGAATACTTTTAATTAATAACAAAAAATAAATAAACAACAAATAGACAAATAACAATTTGATTGACTAACTATACCAATTGCTTAGTCTGGATTTTGCCCAACGACATACATCGTATAGAGGTACCTATAATAAGATAAAAGCACAACCATTCTTAAAACCAAAACCAAAAACAATTGTTGTTTTGCTCAGAAACGTGTTGTCTTAAATAATCTCAATAGAATTTATATTTGATATTTTGATATGCATCCCATGTATTAATTAATGTTTAATTTTAATTATGAAATGTAGGTACACAGTGCTACACCTATTATTAAAATAATATAATAATGTAATTGGAAAGAAATTAGAACGGCCATTATTCTTATTGTATTGTTGAAATGTAACTTATAAGCATTCATGCATTATATCGTACTTACATTCACATTTGAAATTGTTTTTAATAAAATGTCCCAATAACATAAAAATATGTGCTTTAAATGTTTCTGCTATTATACGTAGGAGAAAAAATGCAAGTTTCGAGTGGGTATACATAATATATAACCAGCTCGAGGCATTATGAAATGTTGTTAATGATCTCGTTTGTACGGAATCATACGAATCACGAGACCTGTTTCTCGGAAATGCAAGATTTTTATGGCTACAGCTTTAATAAATTACTGTTAAAATCAGTTGACTTATGAATTTTGTCGAAAACGGTGGCGTATTTTGAGCGCATCCTGATGGGTATTTGTTCGAAATGAGATTTCACACACACATAGTACCTATACCTAAATAAAATATACATAATACATATTTTATTCCTATTATACGTACCATAATAATTATAGTTATAAAATGCACTAAATTATTTTCAAGTGTTCGTGTTTTATGTACTTAAGAAACGATTCTCTTGTCAGTCTCCAGTGCGTGTACCGCAATATAATTGATGACTGATAGATATTTGATTTTGTTATTATTAATATTATATGTCGATCCGATGAACACGCAATACGATCATGGCGAATCATAGCAAACAAGGTGCTCTTTTTTACACCGATCTTCTCGTTAGACATGTATTTTTTTTCACTCGGTTTAAATAAGTCGTTACGATTTTTGAAAGTTATCTAAATTCCTATGAGTGATGAGATAAAAAAAAACGATACTCGTATATATAAAGTCAAAACAAAACAAAAAATATACCAAAAATTGTTTTCCGAAAATATTGTGTTGTACACAAGGACTGCGAATAACGCAAAAGAAATTTTAGTGTTTTGTGATGAAAGAATCTGTATGTGATATGTTACCCACCACATATATATATATATATATCATGTTGGCGCCCCGAGGGCAACGATGACCCCGGCGCCACCACTGCCGCCGCCGCCGCGAAGGCAGTGTTAAATCGTTATACGTTTTCGTACCATGTTATACATATTATTATTATTATTATTATTATTATTATTATTATTGTTACTATTACTATTATTACTATTGTTGCTGAACGTCGTCGGGGGGCGGGCGGCGACGGTCAAGCCGCAGATAGCGCCGCCGCGCCGACGGCCCGAGAGAAAATAACCGGCAAACGACTCCGGCACACGAAAACAAAAGCGACCGTTCCTCTATCATGATATGTATAAAAACGTCGTTTATGTGCATATACGGTAATAATATAATATATTTTGCCATTGTAGTAGTAGTAGTAGTAGTAGTAGTAGTAGTAGTAGTAGTAGTAGTAGTTATGCACGTGCATTTTTTACGAATCATTGTTATTTCGAACGTAATACGCCGTCATAAATCAGAGCCGTGCCGAGCAGCGCACCCGAGGGTGAAAGCAACGCGCGACGTACTCACACACGCATACACAATTTACACTGGCGTGAGCATGTACATGGTAATATATTATTGAGATTATAAGATGATATATGATTGCGTGCATCACCAGCGACGAATTTCGCGTTGAAATGGTTCCCGAAATATTTTTCTATACAAAATACGGTATGAATCACTACGCTGCAGCGTGCTCACCCCCGGTTTTTTATTTCATTTTTTTTTTTTCTGGTTGGATTAGTTCGAAATCCTATTTTCTAAATTCGTGAGTCCATCATAGATATACATATAGACCATATTTTCAAACGGTAAGATCATATCAATTATACTACCTACCTACACAAAAGGAATGTTCTGCAGTGTCAAAAAACTTCTTTATATTTAGTAAAATATCGCGTTATTTTTATACTTCATACCTATCCGAGATCCACGTCGTCGCGCACGATCCCTCGCGTGCAATTTTTAGTAACACTACATAAAACATAATAACTAACGATGTGTTACATAATATCCGCTGTGACGGTGGTGAAAAACTTCGAAAAAAACTGTTCTAAATTATACTCAAAGTCTATTCTCGGTGGGACTGAATCTCAAAACAATATGAGTCGACGACTCGACGAAGAGGGTCCGGCTGCTAAGGTGCCGGTGGATAGATTGATTAGGTGTTTGGCGTCTGCAGTATCGGAGCCGAGCAATATTGTAATCAGGCGATTATGTGGCTTGTGCATCGCAATCGATCACAACTCGGAACTAGGAAGTGAAAACTACCCGATCGAGGATATTAATAAACGCGATATGAAAACATCATTTGTATTTTTGTGATCACTATGACTTGACGACAATTTGACATTTGAAACCAACTATTATACACGCATGGGTGTGTGAAGAGTGCCGCACGTGTTACGTATCAGATAATACTATTGCACGTCATCGGACGAATTATTTAGGTTTAGGTAAGTATAGCATTATTACATCAGTTTTAATGGACACGAGCTGCGGAGCGATCGAATCTCAGTCCATTGGCCACACGACGACAAGGTTAAGTTTAGTACAATCGTATTGTATTATATTTATTAAATAATTTACTACGAATAAGGTATAGGTACCAAGAAAATGTAATGTATACGAGGTGTATGAAAACATTTAACTGAAAAATATTATAATTTTATATACGAGTATTTAGATCATTGCAAAACAACATTTTTGCGAAAAAAATGTTATCGTAGTGGTATTTTTTAAGTTTTACTTTTACAATATACATTTTTGATTTCATACTCCCAAGCAGTTTATTTTTCGGAGTATTTTAATACATAAGAATCGAATTTTGAACAATTAGTTAATAAGCTTATAACTTATTAGTAGATATTTAAAGTTTAGACGAGTGGTTAGGTCACAAAATGTTGATCTACTCCACTTATGAAAACCTTACATAGGTACCTGCGCTGTACTAATTTATCATTAAATTCATATTTAACTTAATGATTACTGTGTAAACTCCTCAATGAAGACAGAATAAGCACACTTAATGTCTACTATATAGAAGACTGAGTTCCCCAATTTTAAACCATAAAAATGAAACAAAAAAATTATTTTTAGTTTATAATATTTAACCAATTTTAAACGGTAAGAGTCATAGTCACTATCGACTGTATTAAAAACCATATTATTGAGAACTCAGCTAAATTGACTACAATAAAGTTAAATTATTTGAAATATGTGTAAGAAACAGATAAACGTAGATATGCGTAAATATCACTGTATGTCTGCACAAGTATCACCCACGATTGACTCAACATAAAACAATTGTATAATTATAACGTGAATATGTTCTGGACTCTTAAATCGCCACAAATTCGGATGTTGGAGACGGTTTGTAAACTATGAAAGAATGACGCACGTGATCTGTATTACCTACTGCTATAAATAATTGTCCACATCAGATTAGAATTCGAAAATCCTAGAGTTTAAATTGGCCAAATGTTTAATGAAAAGCCAACCAGATATTATCTTGTGTCCTATATAGATAACATGGGTATTCTTCTGTTTTGAAACAATTATGTGTAAGTCGGCATACAAACGAAGAGCCTGATTGTGATAGAATAACATAATTTTCTTCCTTTATAAATTATAAACAGTCGAACCAATTTGTGAGCGATTTTCGATAGAAATTATAGTGAGTATATGTCAGTTCAAATAATCCCTTTATTTAGAAACTCTAAGCTTGGTTTGGTTTTTACAACAATACATTTAAATTTTAATAGTATAGGTATATTTTATCTACTGTTAAAATATTGAAATTTTTTTTTTAATTTATGATTCGATCACAATGTAAATTTCTGGAAATCGAAAACATAATTCATATAAATATATTATATCTACAGATTTGTTTTTATAAGAATCACTAAAACTTTACAATTTTATCCCCATGACAGTTTGTTCTCGTTGTCGTTGATTTTTTTTATCGAATCTAAGAAGTAAGATACTTGTAAATAATAATATGTTCAACATAAAAGAACACTCAAACACAAAAAGTAGTTTCCATTTCACAAATGCATAGAATGCTTGTGTAGAAAAAACCATGTTTCACGTGTATACATTAATAATATGGTTATATAATTCTAGGAAATAGTGAAATACACGAGTAGAATACTTTTACCCGACAGAAAATAATATATTATTGACCTTACGATATCGAAATCGTTGAGTATTTTTTTTTTTTAAATGCCGCGATTACTCGCCGCAGTTGTGATGATGACGGGTCGTATACAACTCAGTCTAAACGTATGGCATGTACTATGGTGTATGCCATAATATAACACAGCATTTATTTACCTACTGCAGAGGAGTTAAACAATATCATATTCGATCGGTAATTCGGTAGAGACTCGGGTAAAAAATATCCGTATTACTGTCGGATTTCTTATTCGCACGTGCTGTTGCATCTGTGTATAGCTACTCGCATAGCGCCGCGGTAAACTCGACATCCGTTTCCGTCGTAGGTTAGGATGGGTGTACTGTTCGCCAGAAAAATCACACTCGTTACGTTAAAATTATGCAGGCAGGCAGTGTATTAAAATATTGACTCGCATTGCATCGCAATGAGACACCGCCGTGAGAAATTGTTATTATCAGCTCAGGCAAGTAATACAATGGCCGAGACGAATACCGACACACCGTATGCCCGTATTATTATAATGTGCCTAGGTACGTTGCAAATCACAGACGCGCAGGCGAATCCAATTTTATTGTCCTGAGACTATCGTTTTATGTAAATGATTTTCGCATATTGTCCATCGAACGACGGTTTGGGGCTTTCTACGCGATGGCGCGTGCGCATCTAGTGCCGCAAAGCTATAATAATAATACGATAAAACATTACAATATAACGTTATTGACGTTACGGTGTGCGGTGATATAATAATCATATCGGCGTGAATACGGGCGGAGAGGATCGGACTACATTGTTCAAAGTGTTATGTCTGCAGATCTCATCGATACCGTCATCATATTAACTATAATAATATAATATAATATTGTATTATAATATTATTATGCATATTATGAGAGCGTTTTTTTCACGGTTCAGTTTCGGATCTAGGGTACGCACGGCGCGCTTGCAACTGTCGGCGATAATACGATTAAAATAATTGATAGGTAGATGTGATAATTAATAAACGCATGTTATTATAAGGCTCATACATCAGTGAGTGATAGAAGCGAATACTATATTTGACCGATGATCCCGTCAGTATAATATTGTACGGCATCCTGCGCAATCCCCGATTGATAAGGCGGCGCGAGGAGCTCGTGATTCGTGAACGTTATGACGTGTTCTGTCGTCTGCCTAAAGTTATACCCAGTTCACACTTTTTTTAATACGAAAATCATCAAAATGTATTACTTTGAATACTTGCCATATGATTTATTTAATGTTTGAATAGCACTGGAGCTATAGCCGGTACTAGCTGGAATTTATGTTATTATATTGTACAAACATTTACAATGAATTATTCATATGACCCTTATCACTATCTTATATTTTAATATTTTCAGTACAATTTTAGTAGGTATTCTATACTATGAATTCGGCGACAAGTGGTTATATATTGGTCTGTTAGCAGTAGCTGGTAATTATAAGCGTACACCCCAATGTCTCAATGTTCGAATGATAGATAAAAAAACAGGACAGAATTTTTTTTCACCAGTGTGTGCCTCGAAGCAACAATAGGTATATCGTTCCCTGGGCCACTGCGCAGGACTCGTTCCTGCAGTCCGGATGTTCACGAATCACGATAACTTTATAGGTACTACAACTGTTATTATAAATTACTTATCCAATCAGGCTTCCCGATTTCGCGTCCAGATAATCGCACACGCTCACGAATACGCATAGGTAATATAGTTACCGATATAATATCGTTACGGCCGTCATGATAATATAGCGACGAGACACGATTTTCGTTTCGAACGCGTATATATTATTATTATTATTATTATTATTAATCCAAGTCCACGGCAAACATTAAAAACGCATACTTCTCAAGTAGATACCTGTATAATAATATAATGTAGACATATATTTATAGGTATAGGACTCGTTTCATAATTTCCACACAAGGATAATACTATTACAGATAGGTAGGTATATATATATATATATTCGCTTGATTCTTCGCCGCCGCCACTTGTGTATTTAATATATAAGCTGTGTATAGCCTTCCGTCGTCCCCGAATTCGCCACAGACGCCGCTGCCACTTTCGTACCAGACGTGTAATTAATGATTTTTCGGCGCCGTGCACACAACGTAGCGATATTAGCTTAAGCTTACACGCATTCAAGTACAGCACAGGTGGTTAAGATACCTGTACCGCATCAACACGTGGATTTCGGACACGTAGCCGTTATCCTGCACAGCATGATGATATATCCACGATGATGGTCCCGGGAGAACTATACACGCAGTCACCGGCAATCCAAGTGTACAGAAAGTAAACATACGCTACACAGTCGATTGTTTGTTGACCTACCTACCTCATCGGTGTCCGCGACAACGAAAATCGATGCAATAATTATTATTAATTGCGATTATTAAGTCCGATATTAATGGCTCTATTAAATCATCTCCAACGCGAGGCCATCACGCACGCACCTGTCTATTATATTTCGCAATATGATATTATTATAAATATGCGATTTTTTTTACTATTATCATTTTCTCATACCTCGACGGTGTCCAAAACCGAACAGATTACACGCCTTCAAGGTATAATATCTTAACCAGATACCTACCCAATATTATTGTTAGTGTGGTCACCGATATATGCGACGTGTCTTCTTCGTCGGTTCGGTTTGTGACAAAATCATGTTATAATACATTACTGCACTTTGGAGAATTTAAAATATATAGGTCAGTCGAGTTATAATATTACGTTAAGTCCAGAAAAGAATAAATTGATTCACTGCTATGCACTTAAGTATAATATTAAATTATCGCAGAGCGCGTTGAAGTTATAGAAATGCGACAACTACAACATTAAACGATGTGAAATTACTGTAAGAAAGAAATTACCAACTCCCGTTGTGGATTATATGGTTGGTTTTCAATACAGTGCAAAGTTATTAATATCATTTAGGTTTGAGTGTGTTTTTTCCTTTTTTTTTTGGAAAAATTCCAAATAGTGTACAGTAGAAATTGCAAAATCAATACATTTAAATTGTCGGTCTGTTGCATTCATCTTAAAGTCTCGCAAACTAACATATTTATAGGTCACTGGCGCCTACACTTTTCTGTACTCACTCCAAGTTGTTAAACCATTCGAATATAGATCTGCCACAATAACTTTTATCTTCATCAACTTGATAAACTCAATAATAATTAATATGTATGTCCAAAACTCTACATAATGTCGAGTAGACTGTCATACTAAAGGCTAATTAAAAATTACACTATATATTTATATAGATAACATTAAGCATAGGTTTCAATAGGCACAATTACAATAAACTTAATAATTATAAATAGTTATATGAGGTAATAAAAACGGACAATTCGATACACATATAATATATAATAGAAGAACAACTTACATTGCATTTTATGATATTTAAAAATCCTTCGTATAAGAAATAAAATACAACTTGACGCAATATATTTTGTTTAATCGTTAAAAATTATTATGTTCAATCACAATTTGAAGTTCATTTATATATGTTTTATTAATTAATCTGTGTTAGTTATAAATATTAATATATATTTTTGAGAGCATAAAATATTAAAATTATCTTTCCACATAAATAATAAATAATAATAATAATTAAGTCTTTTAAAGAATAAGAAAGGAATTCTGGAGAAAGCAAATATGGAATTAGATCCATTAATATTATATTTAAAAATAAAAAGACGTACCTATGTTTTAAATTCGTGGAAGTATTTAAAAATATAAATAGGTACTTCAATTTAAATACCTTCTCTGTTACATAACAAAATAGTAATTAAACATTTTTAAACCAAAAAACTGAAAACAAAAATGTTAAATCAATAGCTCATTACAAGTCCAATAACTACTCAATAACAACACCATAACTATTAAACACTATAATATTATGTTAAAATTGTAACCAAACATTTGAATGAAATATAAATCAATACAATTAATTGAATTTTAGTCAAACCCACAATTATTACTAAACTTTTGTAATTGTGTGTAACTGAAAACCTAAAGACTAGACTTTGGTATAGTAATTGTTTTCAACGGGTAGTAATAATGGCAGTAATTTAATGTGAAATACAACATAATGATTTACTGTAATTGCATATCTTGAATATCACGACGTATCCTAAGTCTTGGTATCGCGTGTTCTCTTGTTACGGTAATTGAAATTTAGAAGATTGCCAAGGGGGAGTGCAGATGAATTCTTTCTTGACAAATTGTAACAGCGAAGAATGCGGAAACCGCAATATTATAGTGCACATGCGGGACATGTATTTAATTATGTTATTTGTTATTTATTTGTGTATATTATTTTATAATAAATGACATGATTTTGACAACGAGTAAAATTTAAAACGATGTTTAGCATTTTTTTCATGTATTTTGTTAACATTTGGCGGTGTAGTATATTAGAATATATCTTAAACTTCTACTCCCTGTTGCGGGCATACGAGTATTTTGAATATTCGAAAATACCAAAATAGTAACAGCTCATTTTCCAGTTGTCTTTTGAGCGATTTACGTAAACATGTGAATAAAATGTGTAATCAAACAAAAACTTAGACAAGTAAACAGTCAGAGTCATTTTTTGAATGCAATATTTTTAAACTCATTTTTATCACATTATTTCCAATATGGCAAATTCAAATCGAAGACCAAATTTATTTTTTAAGATCCCAAGCTAACTATATTATGATCGCGACAATTTGTTTCTAAAACAGTATTATAATATTCTATACTAGGTTTAAAAAAAATAAACCTATCAATCTATAACAATTGTATATGTATTTTTAATTATCTTCTTTATTATAATATATTATTATATCACGAACTAAGTTAATTAATGGTTTTTCCATAATAATCATTTAGTTTAAAAATGTTTTAAAAGTTTAAAAAAAAAATCCTGACTAACACTTTTATTAACAATTTTCAATAAATATTTGCTTACAGACAGTTTAAAATCAGTGTGTCTCGAGAATTAATATAATATTTAGTCACTGGATAGTTTTCATCTTAAAAAAATACGGTGTAGATGTTTTTGAAAGGAACACAACTACTGATGAAATTAGAACCTATTACACTTTGAAACTCTTACAAATTAGTAACTATTATTACGAAGTATTATTTTTCTTTGTATATGCCATATACCATTTACAATAAAATAAAACTTGCTGACCAGGGACCACAAATTTAAATCCAATATTTCAAATTAGTATAACCTGAACTGATTAAAATACTCATTGTGCACCTATTTTGTTCCAATTATTCAAATACACTTCAGTTATAAACAATTAACGAAGCAATAATGTAGGTATATTATAGTATTTAGTAATAATCAAATAAAAATTAAGGAAAAGCAATCATTTTCCATATTAATTATCAAAGTATAATTATTAAAAAAAAAGCATTATCAAAGAAAGAAACAAATACCTACTTGAGATTTATGTTAATATTACAATTAGTCTTTGTTGATTACCATTAACATAAAATATATGGTAAGAAAATTTATTCACTAATTAATATTTTAGCTGTGCTTCAGTTCACAAATATAATACGTCAGCTGTGCATTATATAAAAATCGTACCTATTTAGACATTTTTGCAACTGCAAAAAAAAACAATTGTTCTATTTAATAATATGTACTGACTGTAATTAAAGAGATATTAATTTGTTTCAATTGAAATAAAATAATATTGTTGGAATAATTTCAAACAACAGATTGGTAGTGTACTAGTGTCTACGTTTGTTAAGAAAATGAAAAGAAATTCAAGTATAGCCAAAAATGAATATTTATAAGTTTATTAATTAGGTATTATCATAATTTTTTATTAATTATATTTAATAGCAAATACTCGATATAACAATATGATGCAATTGAATTATATAATGTTATGTTTACAATAAGTTTTATTTTGATCCTATTCGACCTTAAGATGCTACGCTTTCACTAACTCGTTTAAATGAATGATTATAACTAAAAACTAATTTCGATAGTAGTGATTACTATATATGCAACCATTTAGAGCCGAGGCTTAATCCATGAAATAAATATAAACATAATATTATTATAATCCGAAGTGATAACCAGTTATGACATAAACGCCTATTAAGACTTGAAAACCCATGTGAGCATCCGGAAAACATCAAGTGTATGATTAAAACGGTTTTGTTGATCAATCAAAAACTGTGTAAACTCTACAGCCATATGTATGTGATGTGTATTATATGCATATTAAGCATTTTTGCATATTTCTATGTTCGATTAAATACTTAAACTTACTCGTACATTTCAACGTTTAAATAACACCTTGCTTTATTGGGCACATTAATTTCTGATTACGATATTACTGTCACGATTAATATTTGAAACCAAGGATTACACCAGAAAAGTTATGAGTCTGAGAAGTGCGCGAAGTGAATCCAAATCGTAAACAGGTTTTTTTAAGACGTTATCACTTGGGCCCAGTCATGAGTGAGTTGAAATCCGTCGAATAACAAGCACTGACAAAACCATCCATATTACAATATCACCTGTGGGTGAATATAGTGTATACAATTAAATTTAAATATTCATATCATCAATGTTCCTGTTATTAGTTATTATTCTGTTCAACTGCATTTAAAATCGTTCGTTTATCAATCCGTTTAAATGTTTGGGTAAGACGGATACTGTAGTTACAGTGTACTACTGCAGTTTCTTCTCCGGTTAATAAATTTACCAAATCGTCGACAACGCGCATCAGTCCACTTGCGTACTTCACGAACTATTATAGTATACTATTGCTAGTCCTTTATTTGTTGGTTAATATATTTTCACCTAACACCATCATAATATAACACGTTTCCACTTATTAATCGAAACATTTGACATAAACTCCGGGCAAATCTATTAAAACATATTATTATACGTCATATAAGAACCATTCTACATGACGTCCACGTTCGCGATAATAATATTATTACGTACTTCGACGAGCGTCGAAGATCGCGAAGTATAGGTGCATATATAATGTTAGCTAGGTATATTATGTATACGCCGTGCATGTATATATGCATGTAATAATATTATACTTATTTTAATCTGTAGCTAGTTCGTTTCCTATATCGTTCGTCCCCGGAGGGCCTAAAAATCGCAACCGCCACACAACATGCACCGTGCAATTATTGTATCAATGTTGTTCCCAACGGTATATTATTATTATTATTATTATTATTATTATTTGCCCATATATCGTTGGCCATCCACGATCCCCGGACACGCGTATCTCGACTCACAACCACTCTAACACACACACACACACACACACACACACACACACACACACCTTTCAAGAGGAGATAATATTATTATTTATTTTTTCGCCTCCGCCGTCCATCTGGAGGCAAGCCATCGGGCATCGGTCGTGTGACCCCGCTGACCGCTGCATTTTACGTAAGTGCTGGCCCGTATAATTATTATCCGCCTTTCTATATACAGAGTATATGGCGGAACGTCGTCGAGCCGCCGCCGCCGCCACTGCAATCGACGCCGTCCGTGTAAGATAACGAACGTAGGATATTAAATGTAAAATAAAAAGAAAAAATTATTAAAAAGAAAAAAAAAAGTACGACCCGTCCAACAGAAGTCGGCACTCGGCCGCCGGGAGAAAGGGAACTTTTATTGCACGTCGCAGGCGATACCGAATCATTACACCGACGATAAATAGTACAATTTTTTTTTTTTTTTTTGCTCTACGAGGTATACAGGTAGATGATAAAGTGAAATTCTCGCCAGACGTTCGAAATTTATAAAATCTTACATTCATAATAGTAGGTATATCGTGTCCGACACACATTTTTTTACCATCGCGGTAACCCTCAATCAATGTGTAATGATTTTTTTCAAGACTTTGGAATATTTAATTATTAAAATAATACATAATGAGGATTTATGATTAACACGACATCGCGGTGATGGAAAATTGATTTCAGCGATCGGTTTAATTTTACATTTATTTTTGCAACATCCAAATTGATTATTTTTAACTCGTCAACGTTTAAACCAAAATATGTAAGGTACCTAACCTACCTGCAGTAATTCGTAACTAGGTTAGGATATATTGATTGAATTAAATGATATGTAATCAACTTTAATCGCTTGATTAAATTAAATGATATGTAATCAATTTTAATAGATACAATTTCAAATAGTGGCCATTAGAGTAATAGTTAAATAAATTAGGTATTTAATAATTTCCCTCGCCCTGCACATTCACATGTATACCCGTCGTGTGATATATTTTACTTCGGTTCACTTAAAAGTTATATCATCAATGTTCAAGAATCTAGACGACAAAAGTTTAAATGGACGTTAAGCAATAGAAATTTGCATAATAGCATTCGTCCTTGTTCCTCGTCCTAATATTTTTAACTGAATCGTTTTCCACAAAGTTCCATAATTATTCATGCGTGAATCCAGTGATAATTTGTAAATATCCGTGAACCTAGCAGTGCAGGATTGCAATGTGCATATTAAATTATATCAGCACAACGATCAAACAATAACTTAACTAAAATGTAATAATCCATATTTTGGAGTAATTCTAAAAATATTTCTTTTCAGCGAAAAGCTTCTAAATATTTTGTTCACAATTTTTTTGAACGAACATCGTTCTATGAATCTTCGTGTTTTGATATAAATAAAGAGCGGATTTTGCATAAAATGCATGTTGCTATTTTCAACATCATATACATGTAGTCAATGGGTGTCCCAAATCATTACTTGATTGATTAAATATTAAAAATGTATAGTGCATATTTTTGCATATTCTGAAGTTAGTGCTTGTTCTGCCTATTTTTTTCATATTTTAACAAAGAACCGTTCAAATATAAAAAAGTGTTGAGCAAAAAAAAAACAGATTATAGGTACCTTTACACAATTTTAATATCAAATATTTTACATCTCGAAGAATATTCGGACGCTAAAAATAGGTTGGGTTATTGTTTTTCCAATTAACATACTTCATTAAATGTTTTAATACTTTTTTCGTACTTTTTTTTTATTTATATCAGTATGTCACCAAAGTACCTATCTACTATTTAATCTTCATAAAATATTTTTTACAATGTATCCATGACTAAAAATTAAATTACAATTTAACAAATTACATTATTATTGTATTACATATTTGTTATATTATCTTACTTTTTGTTTATGAAAATTGTAATAAAACGAATATAAATTATCACTGCAAAATTAAAATTAATTATAAAATGTAATAAAAATTGAAATTTTATTTTGCATCTTTTTCATCTTTTTCTTGCATATTTTGACTTTTTTTTAGTGCATGTTTGCATGCATATTTTTTAATTTAAAATGCATATAAATCCCGTCTTTAGTTATAAAGTATAACATTTAAAAATTATTACTTTTTGTCTTATTGTTGTGTCAATATAAAAATACGTTTTCATTTTATTTTATTTAAAAATAAGACGCCAAACTACTAAACAGTTAGATAATGTACTTTTATTTCCACATTTCGTTAAATAAACTTGGATAAATCATAGTCCTTTATAGGTTGTATGAGCATAGAGACTGTCAGCTGTCGATAAAGTATTACAACAGATACAACAAATAAGATTAATCATATTCGATGTCAAAGATTTTACATAAATGATTTATTTATTTTTATATTTGCTCTCAAAAACTTTCATGTTAAAATAAATACTTAATATAATTTTTAAACTTGTATACACATTTACACTCACGCCAGCATGAGAAATATATAGACTTCTCTGTGTTTCGGGTCAAATCATACATTGTGCAGAGTTTTTACATATATGAATAAATAACCTAATAAAGGTACCTTCTGATTTGTTTAAAAGCAATGCTTTCCAATAACAAGGTTCACACTTTAAAGATTATCTATGCCCATAGGATAAAAAAAAATCGCAAAAATATCAACCGTAGAAAAAATATACAAATTTATGAATGATTTGAAGTAATAAATTTGAATAACAGGCGGAAACGATTTGCAAATATTTTAGAATTTTGAAATTCACATTTGCGCTCATACTTATCAGAATTTACTATTATTTACTTATTTAGGCCGCTTACAAGTTTACGCTTCTATGCTTTACGGCGTTTTTAAATAAAATCAATAATTACGACAAAGTTTTTCATTTATTTTCAAACTCATAACTCGTTATCTGTGGTTTAATCATTATATTATACTTTCGTTTTTTTATAATTAATTAATATTTCAAATACAAACGTAACTCGTATATAGTATAGCCACTAGCCAGTAACCAGTGTATGTATAACTATAATAAGCATGCATGGCCAATTTGATTATTGATAATAATTTGTGAAAATCTAACGTCCACGTACAGTATCTCATGTGTGATTTACTAGTATACCTATAAAACTTTTTCTTAAACCGTATTTAAAGAGTACAGGTAAAAAATTACATTGATTATTTTTAATTTATGCACATTGTACCAAATAAAAACAAGATTCAAGTATTCTTAATGATGTAGTAACTAGTATTTAATACATTTTCCAAATCACCTGTATGATTTTAGATCACCTTATCTAGAAATTATATTATTGGTTTTTGTTAGTTATTTCATTTTTATACTTACTTAAACATTTTAACCTTGCTTTATTCTCTCGTTTTTATGCATTTTATGCGTCCGTCTCCTTAGTTCAGCTCAATGTTTTCAATACGCCTTCACATGAAATATACGGCACTGTGTTATAGCTAGGTCTTATACATGCATATCAACGATGTGAACTTTTTGAACACTTGATATAATATTAAATAAAATAGTGAATACGTTTATTAAATGAAAAATGCATATTAACAAATATGGTATGTTTCTCATAGAACTCGAATAAATTTAGGCTCCATTATAGCACGATAATATAGATAGAATAATTTACATATTCTTTGATATTATGTATACATAATAAATAATAATATACGAAAAGATAATAAATTTTAAATGAAATATGACAGATCAAAATATAAACAATGAAAATTTAAATAACGTCTGACGAGCACGCGTTTTAATATTATACTGTGTTTATTGTTTGCTCAAAAAGTGTAGTCAGTTTTATAAATATTTTATATGGTGTGAATTAAATACTTTAATCGTTGACTGTTGTGATTCAGTCAGTTTTTACCATATTTTAATAAAAATAAATGTATTTATTTGGAACAATTTAAAAAATAATGTGTTGCATTCTCTCGAACGAAACTAGATTGTGCATCCGGCCTAAAACAATAGAATCGTAAATAATATGATGCTTGATTGGTGGACCATTTACAATAATTGAATTATTGTATACTTCATTTATAATATATTTTCCATATTATCTGACAACGGGTGACAAGTGAAGAACCATTCATCCTTGTATCTATTATAGTCCAGGTAGTGCACGGAATAAAAATATGAATGGAAAAAATAAGTAGGTACTTAAGAAAAAAACCAAAATTATTATTGGAAAAAAAAAAGGTCAGACATAATATTTTTGGCAGAAATGCCCTTTACCCACAATGTTCTAGTAGTAGTTTAGGTAATAATAGTAAATAATTAATTAACCCCAAATTATTGCTTATCAACCAAATTATACCAAAACTATTTCTCTCTTGCCGGAACGATTGTCAAAGGATCTCATCAGACTGTTTTTAGAAATTTAAAAAAATACAATATTGTATATTGACCCCTTTAGCCCCTCTCCATTCTATACCAATGACCATAACTATACAAAATCATGATGAATCGCTGTACAATATTATACATGATTTACGTTAGTGATTACTAATTGGAGAGTTAAGATTATAGTATCCAATTATTAGAAATTAATTAATTTTCTCTTATATTTTAAAATAATCTTCATATTTCTTTTGCTTGTTTATTTCATATTATATAGTGCGTATACCGATAAATTGATTACTGTTTTAACAAATTTTATTGCAACGTGACATTCGTTGTATTCTTAAAAATTAGATTTTTTGTGTTGTAAGAATGTAAATTAAAAATGATGATTGTTGACCTTTTGTATATTGTCTTAAATAAACAAAAAAAATCTTCGCTTTGTATGTTAAAGAAGTGCCACTATCACTCTATATAACAACTGGACAAGAAACAATGTAGTTGAATAGTTTTTAGCACTCTAAGTTTTACCATTGTGAAAATAACAAAAGGTAAAAATGTAATACTAACTTAATATAATATAATATTTATAACTACTATGATTTAATTGTCGGGTGGTACTGCTGACTTTAATGTCTATGTTATAATTTTAGCCATCAAGCTTACATGTTGTTCATAAACTGTACATATATATATATATTGTAAATTAATTAATTAAAAAATTAAAAAACAAATGATTTAAGTGATTTCAATCAAACAATATATCAAACATAACGTAACCACTAGAATAAAATATATTCTGAAATAGATCAGAGAAGTATAACATGTATAGGCAGTTAACATTTTTACAACGTTATACAAGCTACAACTGAGAGTATTATTCAATTTTATTTCTGCTAACTATAAATTTGTATTTTATACTGGGATTAACTGCCAAACCTATAACAGCGTATAACACAAATAAACAGTTTAAAAGTCATAACAAAGACTTTGTGTACTTTGTTGAGTTGACGAGTTGTTGGCGTTGTTTCCATCGATTGGGATTTCGGTTGTTCTACTCGTTACGTTTACACCGAAAATACATTCATTGTATTAGTCGCAGTAAATGAAAATTATTCCAAATGGTCTGCTACAACCGCACCGAGCTTTACACTTACAATAAATCATCATTACCCATCATCCTTTTATTTATACAGCACTGCAAGTCTACAGTAGACTCTCAACAATCCGAAATCCAGGGACCGAGCTGAATATTCAATGTACATGCATTATCCGATAGAAACTATTAAATTACATCGTCGTGTGTGGACCAAAATCACTCGATAGTAATATTGACCATAGTATTGTAAATTCCAATCGAACACAGTATATTGTGTCCCTTAATGTTTTTCTCTCGTTGACTTATCTTGTTTACCTAAGTAAACCGCTATCGTCAGGTCCTGTGGGCTTTGATACAATAATATAATTATACTTAGCCAGGTGTATAATACGAGAACCATACGTGATCGTAAATATTGTAAACCTATTCACACGTCGTTGGACAGGTTCGCAACGTCCGGTGGAAACATACCTATACCTGCACAATACATTATTCACACGACCCCTTCGCCTCGATCGCGCAATTTAGAGAGGAATAACGAAAAAATCTCGTCGTATACCGATAGATTCTATTATGCCTATATGGTATGAAATGCTTGGCTGTAAACACGGACACACGGTTGTACGCTGTTATAATACAATAATGTTATTATGTACACAAAAAGAATTAAGTGCGTATAGAGAACAATAAAAAGTATTATTATTCGTAAGAAAAAATCACACCGCTCGTTGAATGTACAGTTTTCTTAAAAATCGTTTACATAACACTATGAGATTAAAATATTGTATAACCACGCCAACCGGAGTAGGTAACTAAGCGCGGGCGACCCGATGGATATATTCAGCCATTATTCCGGTAGATTTGCGGTCATTGTTTCTGTAGGTAACACAACAAATGCATAATAAGATACATTTTATAGTATACGTCCACTTGCACACACTTTATGAATTCGGCCAGGTTTCCTCGTTCCACGACCTCTGGTCGCTGTAGAAATAATAATGTGTAATGAGCAAACGTTCACCGTGTGAATAAGATATGGCAACCATGCTTTTTTTCAAACTAGAACCGTTTGTGTTTAGAAATAGTTTTTGAAAATTTTGACAAGTCATATAAATCGAAAACCAGATGAGTAGTCTTTAAACCTTATGTACCTTGTATGTATAAGTATTAACAAGAATAGTCACCAATAAAGGTTTTAAACTTTTAAATAATCATACGTTTCTTACAAATTATGAACTTTCAAATAGTTTTGATAAATCAATACTAATTAGTGTTATATTAATTATTATATTCATATTTATTAATATCAATATTATTTAATCAATTCTATCATATTCAAACCATCATATTATCTCTGATGTCTTCTAAACATATTATCATGGACAATTTATTACCCCAATCGTCCTAATTTCAAATTTAGTAAATCAGATAATACTCATTTAAATTTTGAATTTCGTTTTAAATGGGTACGTTAAATTATTTTTAAAAAAATCATTAAAATAACAATTCACAGTAATTAAGGGGATTCTGATTTGAAACAAATAACCAGTCTGTTGATCAAATGACTTGCTATGTTTGCAGAGAGAAAAGTACATTTTTACGGCCATCAATGCTTTATATTAATAATTACCAAGTAATTTAAAACAGTTCTGAAAACTATTAACCATTTCACTCAGAAAAACAAGCATAAATAATTATCAAGTAAGTATATAATGTATTAGTGTTTAATATTTCCATTGCATTTTTAAAATGTTTAACACGGTTTTTTTTTACGTTAATTGTTGATACTACAAAGCTTTAGTTTAAGCTGTAATAATGTGTTCATCGTACATCATGGTGTTTGGTAACATTGATGTATAACGCATTGTGTAATTTCCGGGCAGGTGGTACGACAAAATAAGGGAAGGTAAAATTTGTTTAATAGTATCAATGTGTCATCATTGCGCCAGATGGTTCTTACCACGTTGATAATATACGATATGAAGACAAAAGTAGTTTAAGTACAACATTTAAGATTTACATGGATCACAAAATACTCTGTTATACAATTTGATTTATTGCTCTATTGGCCATTAAATGGTTGTAAGAATGAAGATTTAATTAATGTATTGTCGAGTATCAAAAAAGTCATCAGCGTGCTATCAACCACCACGAATGATTGAATTCCAGTCATACGTATTCTTTAAAAATAAAAATGTGATCGTATTAAAATACCAAAATATCTAACAATAATTGCGAATCTAATTTTGAATTTTATTTTCATTGTAGGTATTTTATTAAGTTTACATTTAAAATGATTAAACCTACAATTTAAAAATAATTAGATAGTGACTTAAATATTATAAGATGTAATTATCACAACACAATCAATATAACGAATACAATATTTTTGAAACGTCACTAATTACCTCCAAAAATAAGATATGTACCAAATTATTTTACTGTCCACCCTTAAGTCGCCACCCCAACTCAAAAAAAACACCCGCCCACTTATTTGAACACTTTGAAACCTATCATTTTCTATCAACAATCAGGTCTTAAAAACATAAGATATAAAATAAATTATTCTTAAAAATCCTTGTAGTAAAATATAGTAAAATTTCATGATAATTTTAAACTCTAATAACTTCAAATTAAAATTTGGTATTAAACAAATGACCATACATTTTTTAATTTCATATGGGTAAGTAATAATTAATAATATTTATTTATTGAGGGCAGAGAGTTGCCTACGAGGGTAGAGAGTACTGTACCTATATATATATATATAAGTTGGAAATAACATATTAACAATATATTATATATATATATATATATATATATATGATAATATATAATTATGTTTATTATTAGTGTTAGGAGTGTTATAATAGAAATAATTATGTCTGAGAAAACAAATCAAATAACTTGTTTTGTTATCGCATACACAAAACAATTGAAAAAGTAGTTAAATTTGATATTTAAAAAATTAAAATATTATTTTAACGTTTGGAGGAAAATAGAGATGTTTACTGTCGAATGACGTGTTAAGCGGTATGAGTACTGAGAGAATACCTAATATTTTCATCAAGGTAAAATGATTTAATTGAGATCTTAAGCACTCAATAGACATATTATCATACATTCATACATGTCGGGCACACTGCATTGCAAGTATACTTTGCGGTTAATTATGACACAGTAATTGGGAGATGTTAATTTGGTTAAAAACTACAATTCTGGTTATTACATACACCTATTATCTATATAATAATTTAACATTCAACATCAACGTCATATGTATTATATTATGTACCTACGTATAACATTATTAACTGCCAGTTATCTCCGAGACGTATCATTTCAAATTACCGGGTCGGCGTATACGTTCTCCATACCTAATATAATATAGTATTATTACATTACGAAAATATGTCCACGCCGTATTAAGCGATTTTGGTTTGTATTCACCTCTGTGTGACGGTGTGTATATAATATATTACAATAGACCATTACACTTGTTATGTTACGCAAATAGTCGGGTTTTAATATTTCTTAGACGCCGATGACAGAATTGAACGCGTTATTGTAACGAGGCGGTTATTTTAATTTTGCTCTAAAAACTAGATAAGCGTGCGTCGTAATATTATATTTTTATATTCTATCTCCAGAGTCCGGGGTTCATTTTCCCCGCCTACATAATGTTATAGGTAGGTTTTATGAAGAAAAAAAAGAAAGTGAATTTTAATTTTCTTCCAACTGCGTGTCAAGCAGTGTATAACCCTCGAGTGCAGCCCATCGATTTCTTGATGAATACGAATGAAGTACCTGTATGATATTATAGTCGTTTTTAGCAATTATAATATTGTCGTTAGTTTGTTGTACAACGAACAACGGTCGGTTGGGAACGCAAAAATCAACCGTTAAAATATTGTGCAAACTGTAAGTATATAATACTCTTGGAGTTCTATTATAGGTACCAAATATATTAACATGAGACTATTGTATACATAGGCATAGATATAGTTTGTGCGCGTGTGTGTGTGTGTGTGTGTGTGTGTGTTTGTGTGTGTGTGTGTGTGTGTGCATTACATGGTATATTAAACCGAGCAAAAACAATAACGTGTAAGGCTTTGTCCCTCGTATGCGAATTAATTTTTAAAATATTTTGCTGCGCACGATTATAAAAACATAATAGGTCTGTAAAGTTCAACGTTAAAATGAGCAATAGTGCTAAATCGAAATAAAGCATCTTTGCGTTAGCAACGAACAAGTGCGTATATTATATTCTGTTTGTGCATCCCGTTCGCCGTTAGGCACAATACTATGATAAAATTGTGCCTCACTGCGTACACTTTGTTCCCATTTATGTACACATAATATAACAATATAACAGACTCTCGGCTGCAACTGTAGTATTATATACCTATAATATATATATATTATCTCGTCGCCTATATATATATATACGTATAATGAGAACGTTTATTTCGTATTTTCTTCATAACTGCAAAGCATTGTCGATTTATCCAGCAAAATCACTTTTCATACAAAACGAAAATCATTACTATTATTCAATGTTTTAAAACGAACAACACGTTTTGATTAAAATAAAAAAGTGCCAACACTTCCCTAACTAAGACTAACAGATATATTGTTTTCTCAGAAGGTGGACAAACAATTGTTATTAAAATCCTGCTAATATCCTAACTTAATAACTGCGGTTATAATGTTATTTTAATTCTCGACGTCATATATTAGTATAAACGAAAATAAAAAATGCATATCTACGATTCGATCTGCCGGATTCGTATAATACACCTACATATTACACATTTGCATAATGTATGAATTAGGAATTAAAATATTATATAATATTAATATATGTACATGATTTGCTACAGGTAATGATGATAATTCAGAAAATATCTAAAATGTCATGATACTATGATATAGCTATAGTGACCAAAATAGTAAAATGTGGTGTTTATTAGTTATTTTGTATAACTATAAACAAAACTTAAGAATTAGGTATGTAAACTGTCTTCACTATCGTAGACAATGTTATATAGAAAGTTTTTATGAGTTTTTTAAACTATTATTTTAATCTCAAATCCTATAGAACCTAGGTTCAATTGGCTCACTGTGTTCACACATCTATGTTAACGCGTGGTATAACATTAGTTACAATCTTACGAATTTAAAGTACCGTATGTATTATTTGTTTTTGACTCAAATCTAAATGTAATCTTTAAAACAGGTCCAACTCTTAAGATCCTTTTCCGGAAGCAGTGGGCTTAAATATTATCACTGTACATCAGGCTAATAATAAAATATGAAACTCAAAATGCCATGTGAAAATACATTAGATGAATTATGATTAATTTAGTTATTATGCCGAATTATCATCATTGAGGGTGATATTAATATACGAAGGTAAAGATTATGTACTTGTACCACGTATAGTGTATCTAAATGCAACAAAATCAAAAGGTTCCCGAATTTATTTGGAAAAAACTTATTTTCTCCTATAGAATAATATAATGGTTATTGGTATTGAAAGTAGATATAATCTATGTGGACTTAATTTTTAAAAATATGTCAATCTCGAACTGCCTTTATTGTATCATATCGGCATAAAACAAAGTTAACCTGTTTTGTTAAAATAACTCCCGCAGTATATGAAAAACTGGCTAATCTCTAGTACTGTTATGTATGTATAAGATTTATAATACGAAGGTATTTATTAATGAACGCCTGACCCTGATGACAGTTTTTAAAGTAGGTGCACGGACAATTTACAGTTATACGAATTCAAATGAAAATTTTGAAATTTAGAAGTCACAACAGTACAATAAAAATAAAAAAACTTTTTTTCACACACCTATATCTCTATTATACGTATAATATAACAATTTTCATACGATTTATTATTATAATCACATAAATAATAGATGACTATTATTAATTATAATGCTATAATGTCTGCAGTTTTATTATGACGTGTCGTTCAACTACTCTTAGACGAGATAGACACAAAGAATATGATGATTATGATGATGGCTTGCAACGGAATGATAAAATAACGCGTTATTATACGAAGAAAGCCACAGATCTCAGAGATGTGTTTTAAAATTCGTGAATACCGCCGAACGTTTCCCATACACGTCACAGGATACTAAAACACTGTGCGAGAAAGGCGATCTTCGTACCCATATTATAATATTAGGTACGTATGTACTATGTATAGACGATGTAGTTATATATAGCTAAAAATAGAAACTTTCCGCACACACTGCTGTGTTTTGGCGAATACGCATTTCATACTTATGAAGTTCGTAATCACTGTAGAAGACGTGCATCAAAGTATGTGTATTTTAATAATATATCAAATCGTGTGAATAATTAATTTATTAAAAAAATAAATAAATAATAAGCTCCGCAGTCCATACACTACCGGGCATTATGCGAAGAGATATAAGTAATAATAATAACCCATTAGAAAGTCAACGAGGAATATAATAATACTAATATATATATATAAAATATAAAATACTGATCGACAACGATGCCGTTGAATGCCCCAAAGCGTGCGTATGTGCACACACTATATATAATAATAATATATAAGTACGTGTGGTACTATGACGCCGGAAATACCAAGGCGGCGTGTCGCGTGATTAAATATCGCGCTCGAGTCGACAAGTAGGTACTTACGCCACATTTAATAATAATAATAATATTATACATCGATTCTGAAAGTGTCGAAAGCGCCTGTCGAGTGTTCTTCGCACGGGTACTATAATATAATACTCTACTGTATAAAATACGTGATACTAAGGATGATTTTCTACTTGCGTGTGTCACGGGACCAATGCGAGTACCTATATGTGGAATAAAAACAAACAACGGTCACGTAACAGTGTCCCTTTGTCGTGTGGAAGTCGTCCGACGCGGGTCACGACGGGGAGACTTCAACGACTTGCTGCTGCCCGTTGACGCTGCACCAGTATACTTTCGATTTTTCGATCTTTAAAGAGCCCGTTCGTCTTGTATAGTATCGAATCGTTATACGTCGCAAGTGCACAATACTTCGCCGACGATAATATAATTATTGAAGCGTACCTGTACAATATATGATAGTGTTACTATTGTTGGCCCGAAGTACCGCGGCTGCAGTTATGGGCGCGGAGTGAAATCAATTGACGGCGAAGCGCGTCTTATGGACCGTCACCGCCTCCGTCATGTTTATACATAGGTATTGGTGGTACGTCACACTTGGCAAGAGTACTTGACCCACCAGGCCGTGATAGGTTTGAGTCCCATCCGAATCATTTCCTCTCACCCGAACTATATGTTTAAACCTACGTCCGGTTACAGACCAAAACCATTTAGGTCCGTGGAGACCGACTGAATAAACGACACGTCGCGCGATTGACGATGCTATTGGAATACTTTGTAGTCAGTCTAAGTTGTAAGTTTCCCGCACAGTTATCACAACATAATATTAAATCTAAAACTCTAAAGCGATATTATAATATAGTGTTAATTCTGTTTGATGGTTTTCAACTTTCTGACACAGTTAATCTTTGTTGATTTTCGGATTTAATATCGGACATCATTTTTTCTAATTCATTTCTAAATTTTAAAATACAGTCTTAAAAATATTAATACCTATCTTTAAGATATATACCTAACTACCTAAGTGGGTAACACGTAACGATTTACAGTTCCTATTGCCAATGTATACATTAATATATCGGTAATATACCTATAATAAGTAATACCTAACTATCGACAAAAATCGAGAAAGTCTTGTTGTCTTTAGAGTTTAGATGACCCGTATACATTCGCCAAGATTAGAACAAGTCAGAAAAAAATTCGCGTGTACGCTGTGTTTAATCGTAAAAACATAATGTAGGTATAATAAAGTATAATATTATAGTTACGGAATGCGAGCGATTTACCTAACAATGATCATTACTGTAATGTAATAACAATAAACTGATTTTCAAAAAAGCTTTGAATTATTAGAGAATACCTCAAATTATATAAGAATTGAAAAAAAAATATTTAAAGGATACCTACATTTTTAAATTAAAATGCTGCCAGCAACTATACCTATAGTCACCGCGTTGTCAATACTTGTTCACTAGATAGGTATCAGAATTTTTGATCTTCATAAAGTTGACGGCATAACCATAAAGTCCATACAGACACATATAAAATATAATTTCCAACAGAAACGTTAACTATTAGTAACTATCACTCAATTTTGTTAAAAGTGTTTTCGCTAGTACCACTTATTTAGTTTTGTGTTGCTACAGCCTTGGTTTTTTGCGAATTTGTCTAGAGTAAAAATATGTAAGTTTCCCTAGTCCCCCAACCACTTGGATTTGTTCACATAATATATTTTGTAGGTATGAAATTTGTATGATGAAAACCAGAAATTCTACGGATTTATTTCAAAGAGATTCGTAAAATAGAATGGGACTCAAGAAGCGTTTCCAAAACATTCTTTTCTCTAAAGATAAAAACACTTATTGCAAAACATTTTTATATGAATATTTAGTAAGAACCTACCTCACTTATACGATTGTGAACGACTACTCTCAACGTTTTAGCAAAATCCATTGCAACTATATAAAACTTTTTCTATTACAATAAATGTAATAACTGTCAATTATTGGTCCTCTGACTTCGTATACCATCGATTTAAAAAATAAATTTAAAATAATTGGAAGTTGTGGTTCTTAGAATTTGCAAATCAACTTTTTTTCAGAAATTACAAGTTTTTTTGCCAGAATAAATGGTTTTTTGCTAGTTTTTTAATTTGGGAAACAATCCATTAACATAAATTTGCACTGTTATAATTAGTACAATCTTAAAAAGCTCTACATTTTTATTTGGAAAAAAATGTGCATAAAATTGTGCTGTTAAAACAATTATTTTATAGTCGGTGGCACATTGCTTAAGAAACCTCTACCTGCAAAAATAAAGTCCAAAAGAATCAGTAAGTAATCCAAAAAAATACCAACAAATCCGTTGGATATTTTTTCAACCTTAGAACATGCTTAACGTTTTATTTCAACTGGTATATTTCACAAGTATGCGATAAAATATTCGAATACTCGAAATGGGTAAATAAACACTCTCATACACTCATAATACGTTAACACTTCAAACAATGTTAATATGCCTATTGCCTATACCTAAGCTTCACCAATTCGTCAAACATTGTTGTGCTGCATTGTACTGCATTGCCACGAAGAAAATGGTATTTTCTTCGATACCGGTTTGAATGATCTTCGACGATATTACACGTTTGTCGTAAACCTATATGCACGCGCGTTTTCATTAATTTTATTTTTCCAGCTATTATTCATTATTCCTCGGTCGTATTTGAGTGATTTATCTTTATTCATGACGTTCCGCGCCTGTCTACATATTTTAGGTCATCATACTTGCGTCACGCGGTTACCTCACAAGTGCCTAAAATATAATTTTTCGGTCAATCGACGGTTTTTGAAATAAAATTATCTATATGCAAGCCAACTGGCCATACGCCATTATGGGTAAACGTATCAAGTCTATCCAGAGCAGTGCGGTGCCCGCTCGCACAACGACGGACTACGGTATTTATCTGTTTTTTTTATTTTTGTTGTTCAACCCGTCTGCGCGAGGACCAGAGGTCGTTTTTTTTTATTGCGTCGTCGTCGGCGGGCGGCGATCTTTTTAAGGACATAAAACAAAAATAATCTAATCGTACCGGCGCTCCGCCGTCCACGCACACCCATCGGCTATACCGTATTTTATGGGGATTTCAACTGGCGAGCGGTCGACGTAACGTCGTTACGGTCTTGTAACAGACCACAAAAAGAAGCACCGCGCAGGGTCTGGTCACGAACTCGCAGATGATCGTAAAACGCGTAATATAGGTACACTAATATTATATATACACGTACGGTATGACTATGTGTGTGTAATACTGTAATCACACGTGGGTGATATTACTGACGCAGTCGAACGCGTAACTTGCGTCGGTTACAATAATAATATCATTATAAAATATATAATATGTGTATAATACACGACGACGGTGCGCGTACCTCTATGCGCGTCGACTCTGCGACGTAAGCAAATCCTCGCGGTCCTGCAGAGTAGGTATTATATTATTATAATAAATTATACGACCTCAAGGCGCGTCGGCGCAATAACTAATAACACACGATACGCGCCATTTTTAAACCGACCGGGCCTTATTTATAAATATATATTATTATTATTATTATTATTATACCGTGTGTCCGTGTATATAATATTATAATAGTAATAAAACAATATATTACACGTGTTGGTACGACGAGAGACCGTACGCGGTGCTCCCCGGCGGAGACGGACTATACGGTTGCGTAACGCGAGCGGTGGTCGTGCCGCGGACACAACACATTAATATTATAATGGGCACTACTGTGGAAAGGATAATATTTTCTATTGAATAACAATATAATTTTTATTGTGGTTTCGATATCGGAAAACTATCGCCAGATGAGCGATGTGATGGTTTCTGTGTTGAAAGCGTTGACGACAATAATTATATTATTTCACTTCAAATAGGTATTTCACACTTTGTTCCATACATAACATTATATTGTGTTCCCAATATTATTAACTTTTGAGTCGATATCGACGTAGCGAAGAACGATGCGAATGTTTTGAAAATGTCATTGTGTGCATAAAGTGTAATAATAATATAGGTATACGTACAAATTTCAAAAACCTCACGGAAAATATATTTTTCGAATCGTACCAAAACAACTAAGATTACTGGGGTGGTGAACTTATTCTTCGGACTACTTGCGAGGAGCTTTGTATTTAATTTTCAAGCCTTAAGACTTAACTGTGAAAATTTGATAATTTATAGGTAAATTTATTTAAATAATTTGCAAAATTTTATCGAAATGTTCACAAAATGCTTAAAAAAAACGAAATTGAAATATTTCAAATGCTTAAATGTTTTTGATCATAAATTAACATATTACCCATATTGAAAATTATAAGTAAATATATCTATCCGTACTAATGTGATGTCCTTTCACTAGTAATAGTAATATGTACGTATGTACATACATCGGGTCGCGAAGATGGTGGCGGCGGTCAGCTGTGGGATAGACGCGACGGCCATCATCATAATAGTAATAAATAATAATATAACCACCGCGGAGTGTGCGGGAGGCTAGCACGGTAACCGGTTGTTGTTGCGGTTCGAGGACCGGAAGCGGCCTCGAGGTGCCCCCCAAAGGACGCGAGACGAGAGGTCTTCCAGGAATATTGTTGTGTATAAAATCAGAATGGCGGCTCTTTCCGATTCCGAACAGCCGTAGAAAGCAAGTCGGTGCGCTTACCGTACAGTCGTGCTATCCGACGAGACGATAGTAGACGAGGTCGCCTACAATTTTTTATGTCATAATTCTATATTCTTCTCGCCGTCGTCCATATTTTTATACGGGGTTTTTTTATCGGGACGCTGTTCAGTAGTTGTCACATCCCGCTTCTATAATCTATTATAGTTGGTATAAGGTATTAGGTAAGTTACCCTAGAACCACCAGGCACAAGTTTTTCCATTGAAATTACACAGTACATGGGTACCTACTGTTTTATTTTTTAGTTTCCTACAAACCAAATTAAATATTCGGCACATTCCTCGTACTTTCAACTTCCCTGGTGGCAGAGCTGTGTAACCAAATCTTAAAAGTATTCAAATATGAAACATTTGATCTGGTCCTATACTATTTTATCATTTTTATCTCCAAAATGTCCTACAATTACCATAACTTAGAATTTTAAGTTTCATTATTAGGGTAATATTAACCACAGCACCATACACCGCACCGTTAAACAATTTGAAATTCTGTGTAATGGGCGATTAAGGAAAATAATAGATACTGACAACACTTTTTGTGGGAAAATGTGTAGGTACTTGGTAGAAGCGAGGTAACTGAAGCGGTATATTAAATTAATATTATAAATTATAATACCAATGAGATTTTATATTTTTTTCCATAAAACACCGGACAAGTGTATTGGGGGCGTGTCCTGATTTTTTATTTGTGGTTAAGAAATCTTAGTTCTGTTGGTATTTCTCTACACATCGACGACATCAATAAATCAATCACGCGATCAACTTGTGAAATAAGTATCTACAACTCACGTGTTTCCGTATAAGTATACGTTTAATATTCTAATAATTAATATATATAATACATATTATACTACAAATATCAAGCCGTGGTAAAGTTTGTTCTTGTACAGTCGTATTTATACAAACCTAGACATCCTTGACTGGTTAGGTTAGGTTAGCCTTTGACTGCCAAACATATATGTGTTTATACCGAAAGTATAATTTAATATGAACTAATGTACTATTGGCTAGTAAGTACTTATACTCACCTTCTATCTAAATTTTAAACTAAACATGACTTTTGTCATTTAAACACTTTATGGAAATTAAAGTACTAGTAAGTAGTCAACTTTTATAGTATGCAAATAAAATAACAAGTTAATACATTTAATATTGGTATTTACTATTTTGGTTTTTTAATAATAATTTCAACTTGACATTTTAAATTTTTCTAAAGCATGAAATACTATGAGCTAAAATAATTTTGGGCCTCCTCAATATTAATTTTCAAAAATTATGATTTAAAAAGTGGGCAAGTGGGTAACGCTCGGTTGTACGGTAGGTGGCTGTAGGAGTCACTGTAATGGATGTATTAAATTTGAATTCGATTATATGAAACTATAATTGTATACGAAAAACGATTCTGAGCAAAGAAGGTCTGTCAGAGCTCAGCCTATATATTTAACTTTATTTTATAATATTATTGTGATTAAAGTAATTTATTTTACTTTTACATATTAGTATTACAGCAATAAATTAAATTAATTTTTGCAAAAAATATTGCATTTAAAAATGTCATTATGTGTATATAATATAATTTCCTTAAAGTTTCAGTACCCACAAATAATATTTTTAAATTACAAGAAAATAACTAAAATCATTATCCTTTGTTTCATGTCTAATTTCATGGAAGTTTGAATTTAAAATGATTATTTAAAAAAGTGAGTTTATATATTTTTTAGATTTGTTGGTTACAATATGAGCTATTTCTGAGAATTCTTCTTTTAAATTGTCTATAAAAATTGAACATTTCATACATTTTTTACTACATGAAAATGTACAGATTTTGGAGATTTTGATGAATTTTGTTAAAATTTAAACATTAAATACTTATAAAAATAACCTGTCTATGGATCTTTAACTTTTCTTAACTGCTTATAACAATTTATGAGAAACCATTATATTTTCAAGAATTTGGACCCAACAAAAAGTTTTATTGGCATTTATGCAAAAACAAAAAAAAAATTCTAATTTCTAATGTCTATAAGTATTTCATAATTGTATCATGTATATAAAGAAAAAGATGAAATAAACATATGGTATACAATTTCGTGTATCAAAGTTTTTTTTTTAGAGTTACTTCAAAAACAAAATCGATTATTTCGTATGCTGTTTTTATGCAGAAACTCAGTTTTCCTTCATTTTTTTTTCGTTTTTCTTGACGCTTTAAAAACTCAATTTTTTATTTTTGACCAGTCGAAATCCCAACTATATATTTTCAAATATACTGAAGTAGAAAATTGAGACGACCCAATAACCTGCCCCAAACGTGATGACGGACACAAATAAAAAAATAAAACACATTTCTTTGTAAAATCAATTCTTTCGTGCAGTTATAATATCACTCAGAATATAAAATACTAAATGGAAAAATATTGGGTTATGAATAATATTATTTCGTTATATTATTATATTATGTTTAGTTAAACTTGGTTAAATTGACTTTTCATTAAATTACACTCCTAATTCATTAGCTGTGCATTCACATTGCGCAGTCGTAAAATTGTTTTTTATCGAATTCATGATATGGATAAATTTCGTAAATTAAAAAAATGTATATTATATTTATAAAATATATATACAATAAACAATTGACATTGTGATATACATACTTGACGAAACATATCACACATTTATACAGCTATAATACTCGTATTACTATTATGAAGCTATAGTATTTCTATAAGTCATAAAGAATAAAAAAATTATACTACATAATTAATGAACGAACAAAATGTGCCAAAATATCATATTAAATGTACATAAATATTATTCACGTGGGCTCTAGAAGATAAGCTATATCACTCGTCGTCCCTAAAGTGAAGATACTACATAATTTTAATAACTTGTTATAATAATATACTGAATGGTAGACGGGCTGTCGTTTGATTTCCGCGGACACTCCGGTGAAGTTACATTCACAGCGCCTGACATAGAACTGCATACGAAAATACAAAACCACGAAACCCACTGGTATTAGTGAAAAAAAAAAAAAATCAAGCTATACGTTTATTTCCGTTCTCCGGCGTTATGCGCAATATCATGCATATGTCTACCGGGGGATAGTGAACGTTTTTTAATACGGAGAGCGTGAGAGCTCCGCGTACGCCTTATTTCGAGTAGAACGATAGGTAACGTTGTAATGTATTCGAAACGTTAGAAGGGAATTAAAGTCTCCGTTCATCTACATTTCAGCGTTCGACTGTAGTTATGTAGCCTATATGCAGGCACGTCCCCTAGCACGAGTAACTACTGCAAATGAATTAAACACTACAAAAACTAGTCGATTTTTTAACAAAATTATGAAATACCAAATTTGTGAGGCATAATGAACACAGCTGTTTGCAATGAAGTTCATTTATTGAGTAGAACGAAATATACAATTAAAATACTGAAACTAAGGAATGAAGCCCACTCTGATTTTTAAAGGAAATTATAGGAGAATGAGTAATGAGGAGAAGTCTGATATCGTGAGATCGATAGATATAAACGAGATAGGAAAGAGATTTCTACAAAAACCACGGGAGATGCAATACGAGAATACGTTATAGAAATATCATAAACGACCCCATCCACGCATACAAAACGTCACAGTTTTCCTTCAAAAACTTTGTTCATTATTAGATCTATCATCTATACGCAGAACGAAACTAATCTGCGATGCTTCTGAAACAAATAGACAATAGTTTAGTAAACAGCACTACTGTTTTCAGAACTATTAATTGAAGGTACTCAATACTTAGTAAATACATTACAGTGATATTATTGTTAAACAAAAAATAGTTTTATCGTATGCTCCCCAGTTTCCAGTGTATTTAGAATTGAGAAAAACAGTAAAAACTTAAAAAGTTGTTTTTGTTTTAAACTTCAAGTACACATGTAAATATTATGATTAATAAATTATCATTATTTCACTAAGATTTCAAATAAGCTTTTTTTTCATTCAATGTAATATTATCTCATCGACCTTATATAATACGACTATGATGTTGTTGTTGATTAGTAGGTACTGTAAAAATATATAAGATATATCATAAAAAGTTATTTCATACATCAACGACCACTTCATCAAATTGTATTTAATTTTCGACTAATGATAGTAATTTCTACTCCTTATAATTTATTAAGCCATGAGCGTTATGACACATGTATTGGTCGATTTATGGTCAATCATTACATAGTTTCAAATAATTGAGATAATTGTATAATTTTAATCGATCGAAATAAAACTGTAGCATAAGCGCACAGTAGTACAGAAAAAATTATCACATATTTTTGGGAATTGAAGCGTGGTATGCAAATGTTGGTTTTTTTAAAAAGCTGTTCTTTTGAATTAAGATAATTGTAATTTTAAAAATAGTCATTGGCTAAGCAGATGTAAATAAATTATCAAACTGAATAATTATTTACCTACTATTTTAATTATTTATTTCCAATCAGATGGATAAGACTATGCAATATTGAAATTAAATATGTATATGTAACGCAATTTTGTACTAAATAATACACAAACAACAATCAACAAGTCCTTTGACCTTTTTGTTCCCAATTTAATATAATATTAAATTAAATATTATTTATAATTTAATTATAATATTTTACCTTGAGTATAAACTTTGAATACCTACGCTATTATAAGGTGCACAAGTGGCATGTGCGTATATACCATCGAGTAACAAAATGGATAACATTTTGTTGAATAGAGAAAAAAATTTAATTTTTTAATAGCTGACTAGAATAATCCCTCGATTGACAAGACATACCTAGTTGAGATTTCAAGCTGTCATCTTCATATCACGGCATTATAACAGTCAAGATTTTTTTTCGTTAATTTTTCTATAAATAAGCTTAAAAGTTATTTTATTTTTTAAGTATTTACAGAGCAAAGAATTTTGAGGAATTTAACCTGTTTATATATAATCTTATAACACCTACAGATATCCTTAAAAAAATATAAGTTTATGCTAATGAAACTGTGTCACGTGTTTTTACATGTTATTAATATATAATTTTGTTATGTTTTTACATGACATGTTTGCATAATAACAATGTCTTATACATTTTAAAAACAAAACTATGAATAAAGGAATTTATTCTTTATTTTACATTTGTCATTTATTGATAGGTGACACTGTGACAGGAACTCAAAAATAAAGTTATTGAAATGGACTAGCGATAATATTAATTTACATATTATGAATTCCATAGAATTCTAGAGTGTAAATACATAGACCAAAATTTCACAGACCTAATGGTTCTATAGTCTTCCGGATAGCAGTATTTCGCCGGAAAAATAAATATGCAGATCGTACCACAGTCTCAGACCGTCACCGAAGTATTACTGTAATATTACTTTCCGGAATTATACATTCTTGACAATCATATTTTTGAACTTTTAAAAGAATATACCAAAAAAAAAAAATTAGCCATAATTTGACAACCTCAGCGTCACCGTTTTGCCCCACGTTCCCCTACTTACAATACCTACAAGCATATAAATGTATAATATGTGGCTTTCCTTTGTGTATAGGTTTCGGTACAATTTTAAAGTTATACCACAATACCCATTTTTTTCCCCAAGTCCAATTAAGTAATGAAAAATCGTGGTATAAAGTATGATTTTTTAATATTATGGATTACCAGTTAAAGGTTCGAAAGCGTAATAAACGCCAAAATATGAGATTTTTAATTCTATAATACAAGCATGATTTTAGATAATGTCTGAACCATACAATATTAAATCGTGATAGTAAAATATAAAAAACAATTTCACCACAGAAAATAAATCCTAATAAAATTCTGAGGGAAACACCTGCTAAAAGTTGCTATATCTTAATTGGATGATTATCGTTATATGTGCAGGTAAGGTGCACTGGACATAGTGCCTGTTTTGCGAAAGGATTGTAAATGTTCAAATTTGAATCACGAATATTTTGAAAGATACGACAGTTGTGCCGTTTAAAAGTAATTAGTATACTGACATAATAGATTGTTAGTTTTCAAGTATATGCATATATAAACAAAAAAAAAAACATCAGACCTACATAATAATATATTGTAATGATTTATGTGTGCGTACTTACTTTTTATTTTAAATTGGTTTGAGCAGCGTTTTCCACCACACAATGATTTGTTACGGTTATTATTCAACAGGTCGTTATAAAAAATAAAAATAAGAAAACGAATCATCCGAAGGTACGCCTTTTGGATGTACAAGGGAAACGAGGTAATAAAGTTATGTCGTTATTATTATGTGTTGAAATTTCTCGTACCCCTACGTGTGGTATAAAAAACATCTTCATATATTAAAATAGTAGATATCAATTAAAAATCTATCGGGATACGCATTCTACGATGGAATGCATTTATATGAAGGCAACCCAAAACTATGATAAATATCATATCATGGATTCACGACAATTAAAAAATGTACTATTTATATATTGCGACTTTATTATTGAATATGGATACAAACTAAAACCATTATTCATAGTTATAAAATTAAAATGCACTACTAATATAATATATTATATTATTATGTAATTTTTTATTATACTTGTATATGCATTGACACTGCACTTTAGTAGGTTTATGTAGGTGCACGTACTTTGCCTATAAAAATCCGTTTAGAAATACATTTTAGAAACAAAAATAATTGGTTTTATACGCGGTCAGAGTCGTGGTACACGTATAAGTATATTTTATATTTTAATAATAGCTGACGTCGCCCGCAACCTTGAACGATTATTTTTTTTTCGAAACGCATAATAATTTGTAGATCCATTCGGAATGACATAACATTTTAAGACTTACAGTTTTATATGGACATGTTATAACTCGTACGGTTATTATTTAAGAGCAGCAACAAAAAAAAAAACCTTAGGCATAGAGCCATAACATTATAATATTTCGTTATATACTGCGAACTATTGACGTCCTGCAAGAATTTACGAGAAAGCAGAAAAAGACAAACGTTTGACCTCTGACACTTCCACTTGGACCGTGTTTACTACAAATCTTCACGTGTCACTGTGTCAGTCGAAATTTATTAACGTTATACAGATATAGTGTTTACGCCGACGCCTGCGCCAGCCGCATGTTATGCGCGAAAAAAAACATAATTTATACCATTGCTGGATTTGCTTTCTAATTATTACGAACATTTAATTACAAATTGCAATACCTCAAAGTCACTTTTTTTCACCATAGATCAGATTTATAGACGCAATGTATATTAGCATAATATATAATAATAAAATATATTTGAATATTCATGGGCATGCGCGTTGCACGGGTGCATCATCGGTAATGCTTTCGCTGCACCTGGACAAACTGGCTTCCTTTTTAACTTCAAGAGTGAGTTGGATTTAACCGATTGGGGCCGATCCACTGCCACCTGTTAAGCCCGATAAAATGTCAGTCTAATAGGCTGGAAATTCGATAAAAACGCCTGCAAAGTGGTTAATTAATATTTTTAAAACTCAAAATCGTGAATCAAAAAGAGCCAATTTTGGTGCATTTATAATGGTTTCAATAAATAAGAAGTAATCAATAGAAATTTCAACCAAAATAGAAATATCTTATGATAAAATGGAATTTCAATATACACCTGCAAAGTTCAAAAGTAGCGTTAAAAAATAATTGGTTTTGAAATCTCAACACTAATTATATTTTCATAATGGATAAATTAAACCAAATGTGTTAAACCTGATGATACTCGCTAAAGTGTTCTGACTCTGAGGTCAAGCATCTGCCGACGTTCCAAGCTCCTCTATGGGTAACCATCACTCGGGTTTTTAGTGACAAATCCTCGCCTCATATTCACGTGTTCCAAACCAACCGTACCCTCCCTCCCTCAGTAAAAACCGCTTGATAACCTTCAGGTTAATATCTTCAGACGTTGAAGCCTTAAATTAATGAAAAAAATACTTGAACAGCGATGACTCATCATTCATCAATTAAAACTTAAACTTACAATAGTAAATTAAGTTAAGGACCAATCATAAATTAAATCCTGCATTTTGAAAAAAATCCTTCAGACACAAATTTGATGTAATGAAGTCGTTTGAAATAATGTAAAATTAATAAATATTAAGGCACTTGATAATATTAATATTAAAGTTTTTAATCGCTTATTTATAATTTATGGCAACCATGTAAATTGTATTCAATTTAATTTTTATATCAATGCAAACATTTTCTGATTACCTATAACTATTCAAATAGAAAAATACAACTAAATTCTTAATAGTTCTTAATACTCGTATATTATTATTATTGTAATTAATCTGATCATTATCTATCATTAACAGGTTACACTGATCTATGCCTATACCTGTTATATCTTGACTTGATAAATAGGCATTGTAATGGGATGTTAATACGATTGCAATGTTAAAAATTATAATTTTAAAAACTAAAAATAATTTAGTTTAAAAATACTATTGAAAATATTCTCTTTAATCTTTATTGGGCGGTAGGAGGAAATCCAATACACTATAAAAGTTCAATGGTTTGTACAAAATAACATTATACGTCAAAGCTGTGTGTTATTTATTATTTTATTAGTGTAGTACCTATTATATCAGTACCGGCATAGAACAGTTCGAAGAAAAGTAATAACGAAATTTCGCTGTTATCCGTTCGAAACGTTGGAAAATATTAATTTTTGTTGTTATTACATAAGTTTGGGCAATCAACACAAGACAATAACGTGCGTCGTCATAATTAACAGCACTATGTACCTACTATCTTCTCGGGATTTCTATTTTTTTTTCACTATTAGTCATTATTCGTTTTCACGATTTCACGACCATATTGCATGATTTGCTTGGCCACCTTTTTCCACCTAATACACGCATAGATAATTTTCGGAAGATTTTGGCCAAAATTATTTTTTTTATGATACAGGTACAATAATATTATCATACCTAATATATTTAAATTTGTAAAAGCAACGATTGCGTTTAGGTTGGACGCCATGCGAGTACTCATAAATGTGTCGATCATAATACTATTACAGTGAAACTTCTATACAACGAAGTCGAATAAGCAGCAAAAAAAAAAAAAAAAATCGTAATATGGAAGAATTCGTTGAATAGAATTACGTTTTTTTTTAAACTTTTTTAAAAATGTTATTGTATGTATGTATATACTTCTATGTTGTATAATATGATACGTAAAAAATAACATCAAATATAATATTACAGTTTAATTTAGTTTTTAATTTTATAATTCAAAAGAAATAATTAGTGAGTTTTGTTTGCTTATGATTTTTATAAATTGTACTTTTTTCGTAAAAAGTTTCTATATCATTAAGTTTTAAAATACTGCAATAAAATTAATCAGTTTGCCTACCTCTGGTGTCTTATCTTTATCGGATACATTGTTCATGTACAATTTTAGAACTACGTTTAAAATTTGATAGTGACAACATTTACAAAAACCAGTTTTTATTGAATAATTATTTCGTTATATAGAAACATCAGATTCGTTATTAGGAGATAAATTTTCGTGTAATTAACAATGAAGGTCATGGTTCTCAAAAATAATTCGTTAAATAGAGAATTTCGTTAAATTAAATTAAGTTCGTTATATTTAAGTTTCACTGTATATGAGTACGAGTGTTAATTTTCGATAGAATCAATCATAGACGGAAATTTAATCTAACTATAGAAAAGAGGAGACTTAATTTTTTTTTTAATTAAACCGTTGTAATTACTGTGATTTCCCAGTTTTCCAACAACCAGTTTGCTGACAATCAGTATACATGTAGTTTTAATAAAATTATTTATTTATAGGTACTTATAAGAAATAACTTTTATAATAAAAATAAGTACAATATGATTATGTGGTTAGGACATGTCTGTGCTTCAATTTGTCAATATTGTACGACCGCTACAATTATCCACACGCATTTATACTTTATAGAGAATAATTGTTGTCTCCGCGTATTATTTTTTTTCTGTGAATATTATAATTTATTGTTTACTTTATGTCCGGATTTATGAAGTGAATGAGGTATTTTTAAAAAACCATTAAAAACATGTTTTTTAGTCGAAAAATCTAATGTCGACGAACTTGGGCATAAACCGCAATTCCTTTGCAGGAGACAACATTTCCGTGACGTGCTTGATGCATCTGGTCTCGGTTAGGTCTTGTTTTCATAAATATTCAAAACATATTATTGACAAATATATTAATGTCGATGACTGATGTTATTTTACGATTTTTCAGAAATTAATTACACTATTGATTTATAATCATCATAAACGCTCACTTCCCGTTCAGAAGTTGAATTGTATTACTAATGGAAATTACATTTTATTTTTCGAACAGATATTTTTAATTCAATAATCCAAACATATCTTTTTCAGATATCCCTTTTCGAAAAAGTGCACTTACTGAAAATTACTATTCTAAACGAAATTCGATTTAAATGATGTAATTAATATTAAAACGGCTCCTATGAATTGCTTTAATATATATTATTATTTGCATTTCCAGACTATAAATTATAATATACTTAAGTAAGTAATTTGTAATTTTCTCACAGATTATAATAACAAACAAAGGAGTTGTATCCATCCGAACAAAACGTTATATTCGTATTTAACATATAAACAAACTCTATAATTGTATTTCCGTTATTTCGGTTCACAATATATTACCATAATATATAAAACAATTATTAGATTTTTACTTCATATACGAGCACAATACACAGTGTTCGAGATAACATTTAAAATGTTCGAGGATTCGAGTTGAAATCGTTAAATGTTGATAATATTGTAATATGACACGTATGTATAACATCAAATGCAACAAGTGAGCTGAACCTTAAGTGTTCTACTAACAAATGTCATAGATGAAATATGCATATGAGTGTATCTAGGTACCTACGGACTAGGGTAATTAAATTTTGAAAATAGCCTACTGTGAAAATCTGCTAAATACTATACTGGGTAAATTGCTTGAGTTTTGATTTTATAAAGTCATATGCGATATAACAGTATAGTAATACAAAGTCGAATAGAACCAAAATTTCGAGGAATGGTATTTGACTCAGATTTGTATAAAAGCCATACAAATAAAAATATTGTAATAGTAACAAAAAAAAATATGAACATTTAATTTAAAAAAAAAAAATAATAAAACAAATATGCAGAATGATATCTAAAAATTAAAATAATTGCATGTTCATTGTTCATAGAAGAAAGCAAAACTAAAAATATTCTAGGTTCATAATATTTCATATAATTTTAGTAAGTAATCAGTACCTAAACAGTAATCACGGTGTCTGGTAACCATAATCAAATGCTTCATTCAAATTTTACCCAAAATTCAATTTTTGATTGTCTACAAAGAATACAATCTTAAAGGCATCCAACATACATTAGTACGACATTAATTTAAATATTTTTCTTTACTTTGCATAGAACGAAGAATCTACTACCAGACACATATAAAATAGACAGTGATTAGTGGGTCATTTAGTAGGATACCCGAGGTACGCACAATTTAAAATAAGACTGTAAGTCTGTAGAACAATATATTATAATTTATATTACATTATTATAATGTAACTGTGTAAGATATTTAGAATTCAAGGGGTAATGGGGTTTTTTTACTAAAATATTGTAGTTCTAATATCTATCATATAATTTTTTTTTGTAATATCGGTGTCAAAGGTCACGTGATGATGATAATAATACCTAATTAATAATAATAGTAGTAGTAAAAATATTAAATTACTGAGCAGAAGTGAAATACCTTGTATGCTGGTTGTGTATTATTATAATATTAATAATCAGTTTCACAGAACAGAAGTTCCAAGAAATACTGATCGCGCATATACTACTATTTAAGAATGGGCACATTTATAATTTTATTATTCGAAAAAATCAATATATTTTTTTTTTAAATAACAATATGTTTCTGTACCTAGTTTGGAAGTCATGTAGGTACAGCCGAAATAACAACGAAAGTCTAATGTCCAAAACTGCAAGTCATGATTATATACAGAAACTAAAGAATATAATGTACTTGTGTATACCAATATACCTCCTAGTCCCATATTTAATAAGCATACTAGTGCTTAACCACTTAACGCTTGGACTACTGTGCGTCACACAGTACATGTCACAAAATAATACCTAATGATAAATGATAATTATATTATATTGTGTTAAATATATATTGTATATTTGACATTTGATTATTAAGAATTGTATAGATTTTCCCGGTGATTTTCTGAAAAATGAAATGTGAACGATAATTACAAATGGTTGAAAATTAACTAATCAATCAATTAAATACGCGACAATGTAAATAAAATAAAAATTAATTTTATCGAAAACCTCTTTGCATTACAATTGCAAGAAAACCATAAAAAAAAGTAGAAAAACTGGAAATAAACATTATTTTGAAAAATCGCTGAACAGAGCACAAAAAAGCACTTTCAAAATTCACAATTAAATCTGTTGTGCCATGACATACACTTTCATAGCACCCGGCTACATTTATTTTTAGTCAATCCATAAAAATAAGCAAATGCTTTAAGTCCCGAGCCCTGGTCATTATAATATAGTCATTATATTTTATGCATAATAATTGTCTATTAATAACACGTAACAACACGACCGGGTTAATAGATCAAATACGTGTGGCAGTTCTTATTAAAATTCATTGTTACATTATGTACCTAGGTATAATAAGTATATTACTTAACCAATTTCCACTGTAGGCACCTACTTTACGCTTATACTCTGTTTCGGTTAGTGGGACGCCTAAGGCTTATATACGAAATGCGTACTATATTTAGTGTACAGTTTAGCCATGTTTGTTCTCACACATTCCTATCATCTGATTACGTCTTAACCCGCACATATTACATACACCTTACATACTTAACATGGCTCATGACCAAACTTTATAACTTACGCAACTAGACTTACCGTCTAGACTATACACTAATATACACTATAACCAGACAACTAGCTGAGCACTGAAGACAAATTTACAAGTAGACTATTAAAATATTTATTCAAACTACATATCATTCTGTGTTGAGATTAGATTTTTAAGTAACAAAATGTCGGTGTACTTGTTTCTCTTGGCTGCGGGCAATCCAAAACATTGTATTCCAAACGCGACTACACAGTTGGTAAGTACATTTTCAAAAATATTGACCGTCAACAAAGTTATCGTCAGAGACGAGGGTAAAGTACGGTGGTAGACCCTGCATAGCAATGATACGTCATGCGGCCATACACTCATACGCCATACGGTGAATAATAAACAGTAGAGACGTGAGAAAGGGAGACCAACGAATTACAATATTATGTCAACGAAATCCCCCATCCGCAATCGAGTAGTACCTAACCCAGGTAACCTTTAATTATTAATTCAGCTTAATGTATGTATAATACCTACGAGTGAGAAAAATAGTAAGTTGTTCATTTATTATTCGTACATATAAATCAGATTAAGGATACCTGTGGCCCACATCAGCCATCACCAAACCAGAATGTTTTTTGAAAATGTTCAGCTCGGGGCTAATGAAGATCAGCAGCGGTTCGTCTACAAACGTTACGATATAATGAATAATAATAATATTACAATGCATAAAATACAAGTATAAAGTATGCGTTTAATGTTATCAGATCTGTTATGGTTACAAACTTAAACCGAGTTCGGAGTAAACACAAATGTATAATAATATACGGAATATATACATACGCAGGTACTCACACTCCAATATAAATTTTAATAATATTATTATGTGGTAATGTTACGTATAATACCTGCGTATGCATGTGAACTCCGTGGGTTGCACGCGTCTTTCGTCAGCTACAGTTTATGTGGGCTATCCGAATTTATAAATTTTCCATGAGAAAACGTTTATATTGATAACCACTGACTTGTATTTCCTGAGTGTCCGATTTTGACCTGACTTTTTCTTGTACAGTGGTATCATATATCATGTCATATGGTTATGGTATATATTTTTTTGATTTCAATATAAATAGACGGCGATAGACTTATTTGACTTCGAGGCCAAACAAATTAAACACTCACCATATAATACTTTATAATGAATAATGTATTTATTTTTAACTACAAAATAATTTTGACGAATTTTGACAAATTTTGCAATAAATAAGTGGACCAATGAATCCATCTAAGTGGCCTTATAGTGATGACTGATGAGTAGCTTTGTTTTGAGTGTATGAACTCTAATGGCACGTTACGGGTAATAGAAAAAATGATTCAATATTATATATTGAACCTTGGTGTCTGTTATAAAATTGGATAAGTTATAAATCCAAAACAACTAATACAAAGAGCCACAGCTATAAACAATAAACCATTAGAAAAACGGGAGTAAGTTTTAGGAACAACATCAAAATAATTCACTCGGTTAAGTTAGGGGCGGTACTGTAGACAGGAAAATAATATACATTTTCATTAGAACTTATTGGTGGCTTGTCGTCGACTTTTTGATGGTCGTCGTTTCACCGTCATACAATACCTACCACTGCTTCGAGTTGGACTTCGTTGACCATATGTTAACCGTATTGTATTTGACATGATGTGGGACTTACGCATACAAAACACGTTATGCGTTTTTTGTACACAGTGACACTCAAAAATGTAAAAACAACCACAGAGATTTCGTCAAACGGTGCAGTGCAATTCAGACTTAATTCGTTCAACCCGTGAAACTCCTAGAGGATACGAGTGGGCTACAGCTCTACATAATTGCACATGTGAAAAAAATCCAACCAATGAATGCGCGCACACGTGATTTGGTATCAGGCACGGATACAGAGCAAATATCTGAAGGGGGGGCAACAATTTTTTGTTTATGTAAAATTTAAATCTTGGAATCACTGTCCACCATAAACTAAGATAGTACCTATTATCTTAGTTTGTGCACACCAGAATGGTACTTATAATAATATATTATATTATCAGATATACGTCCGATTTTAAATAGAGTTATATAAGCATTGTAGAATTATAAAAAAAATTTGAGAAATAATATGTCAGGGGGGGGGGGCTTGAACCCCTAGCCCCCCCCCCCCCCACTGGATCCGTCCCTGTTTGGTATCAGAGTTTAGAACGAACATACTCTACTCTGACTATTACCTATAGCCACCGGGTACACTGTACTCGAAATACGCTCAACGCTAATCACGAAAGTCGAACATTCGTGCAATAATCTCTATAAAATATATAAATGCTCATGATTATAGTCGTATCGAAAGGATAGGTTAAGGTTACTGGGTATAATATTCGTATTAAACATTATCCTTGTTTCGATTATATTTCATTCGAAATAAAGTACAAACACAGGTTTTAATGTATTATAATATATATATATATATTATATAGGTAATTAACATGCCAAGAAATACACATAATATCACTGAGAACAGATAATATATAATAGTATACTATCTATATTCTATATACATACTATTATACACTGCAGTCAATAGTAATATATTATTAGAACGGGAGGCTATTGTTTTTATTTGACACGTCGTCGTGTTTTTATGTACCTACCCAGTTAATGGATAATAAAACAAGTGATAAAATAACATATTATAATTACCATTAGGCATCTATAAAAATGTATATTATTTTTATGTCCGCAGTATTGATACCTTTTAATAATAATATATGGGTAGATAAAAAAGTAAAATATTGTGTATAGTCTGTGTAGAGCACAACGACCAAATTTAATGTGAACCCTATTAAGTATTAACAGTACCTACTGAGATAGGTTAGATTCGATAACGTTTTATTCGAAATGATTTATGTTCTGCCCTTAAGTTAAGAGTAAATGTCCATGTGTAAATTATTTAATATAACTTATTTTTATTTATTTAAACTCAAAATAGAAATTTTTTTCAAATGTTAGATAATATTATAATCGTATGAATGGTTATAATATGAATCAATAAATTCATTTTATGAATCTCATGTTGTAGAAAAGTCAATTTTACAAACTGCAGGGTCTCCTAAATATTTAAGTAACGATAAAACGAATAAAGAATTATATAAATTTCAATACTTTCAAAACAATACCTAATTGCATTCAGAAATCAAATATAAATGATAAAAGTAATGGATTGGATCCTTGACGAATTTCATAGATCGATATTCTTGATTATATTTGAGGTTCGGAAATGAGACGGTGTCCGAATTTGAAAGGTGAACGACTCCACCATCTATCACTTGCACCACCATAGCAGTATAGCACAATATGAAATAATCGGTGTGCCTTAACGCGTATACACTACTGCAATGAGCAATGCACGGAGTCATCAATCGTCGTCAAGATTTCAAGAAATTCGAAGCTATATATAACCATTTATTGATGTCTAGTACAACTTACTGTATGCCTTATATAGACATATCTTTGAAGGCATAACATTTTTACAACACACCTTAAACGCATACATTTTGAACTTTTGATAAAACGTTGAAACTGTTAAAATTGGAAATTTTAATTTTGAAGCCTTAGTTTTCTAACTAGAAATGTAGTCCAAGCTTATTCACTCACCCGGTTATATTAAATAACTCTGTTATTATTATATTCAGACGTTTTAGCAATTGGATATACTCTTAACTTCTTAATTTATAAATAATATTACACAAGGAGAATTACCGAGGATGCTCATCCCCATTGGTTATTTGTATAATGGATTTATTCAAATTATGATTTTGAGAAACTTTCAAGAATACTCAAGTATCATATTTTCAATTATTTTGATTTTTCTATACTATTTAATTAGCATTCTGTGGCACTACGAAATTGCTTTTTTTCGAATGAGAACCAACCTAATGTTTCAAGGATAAAATAGAAGTGAGCATGTGAATCACTCTGTGCAAATGGTCATTTTCCTACATAACATATTTTCTTACATATTTATGGCATTATGTGATTAAATCGAAGTTTATTTTCATTTTAGAGCTTTCTGCAACAAACAATAAATTATAGTTTGACAATTAATAGGTTATGTTCGAAATAAAAACAGTTTTGTAGGTAGTTATATAATATGCAATCGAGATAATTAAACCATAGATAAAATGTATAGTAAATATTACAGTTCCAATGATCTAATGTTGACACAAGTTTGTTTTTTTTTTTTTTAAAAACGTAAACATCGTTATTAACCTTTACTGGCAAATATTTATTTATCTTCTTAAAAATTGTTATAGCGTTTAACGATAATTAATGACCCGTCGTAACGTTAGCATAATATATTTCGATTGGTGTAAACTAAAATTTTGTTTAGTAGGTTTTACTGGAATAGTAGACAGAAAGTGAATTTCGGTAGGGCGTAATTCATTTAGTCTGGTTTTTTTAGTTTTAAATTTTAATGAAAATTCGTATTCGTTTTAATGTTTTCTTGAAACTTTTCTACGGTTGTATATATATATGACGCAAATAATTAAAGCATTCAGATGGCTCAAATTGGGATTTTTATGGATAAAACCATAGGTACTCTCTAAATATTATAGGGAACAATTCTTGATCATGACACTGGTCTATGCGATTGAACGACATTCCATCATGTCAACTACCTACCTACCTACCTACCTACCTATAACAAGTTGTAATATTATACCGACGTCGAATCATACTTAAAATATGATTCAAACATTTAAAGTTTAAAAGAAGTAAAGTATAAAAATACCGAATGAGCTGCTCCGCTTTATTTTTGCTATATTAAATATCACCTGCGGACTGCGGTAGGTACAATACAATAAAACTGTACTTCGTCGAAATGAAATTTAACTTTAAAACAAAATATAGTTATAATATAGTTAAAAACTTTGTAAAAAGCATATATTGTGTCAATTTATATTTTTTTTTTTATTAAACAATACGAAACACAAACCTAACAATATTGTTTTTTTATTCATAAAATATTTTATTGACTTTTGTCGCATACACAATTACGTTTATTAATAAACTACTTTTCTTATTCCACGCTACGATATCGTATTTCTTGTTTTTTTTTCTGTCGTTTGATGGCTGAAATTGATTAGGATATTTTTTAATGTAGTTCCCTGCAGTTAACAGTTGTTTACTAACAGTTTTTAGGGAAACTAAATATTTATAATTTATAATATTTGATTGCACAATCCAAGTATCTTATACAGTACAATTTTAAAGTATAACTATTTTAAAGCAATAGGTACGTATATAATATAAGGCACAATAAAAATATATACTCCTACATAGGCAATACCCATAGGCTATATAGGTAAAATATTGTTGTTGTCACAAACTAAAAACACGAGTGAACGCAAGAATATGTTATAATATGCTATAACGTATTAATATTCTATTAAATATGAATAGTACATTGTTTTGAATACACGAGCAACGAATTATACTATTTTTAACAACTTTTATAATGTCATAATTGGTGATTGTCGAAGGAAAGATATATTCTCAGTAGAACATAATCAAAAAAAATGTGATCATCCCTGCAGTCTAAATTAATGACTTTCCTGGACAGAAATATTCACATAATAAAATATCCATACCTACAGGCTACAGATAGCTGCCGGTACGTCCTGAAACAGAAAAAAATGTAACAATTATTTTATAATACATGGCGTGTACTCTACACCATATTATCGGCGTATACCTCTGGGGAATTTTAATTTTGGCTGAAAATCCTAACAGAAGAAAGAAGACGTTTCTTTTATGATAGGTAATTGTTTGTTCAGATTTAATTTCAAACAGACTACAAAGAGCCAATTGCTGTAACGTATATTTACATAGTTTTCTAATATATTTCACAAAACAAAAAAAATCGTTTATGCGAAATTTCTTTTATCATAAAAACAAGAAGCGAAGTAAAAAGAATTCATAAGATGCATATAATTGGGATAATATTATGTATACGAATAGAACAGCGACGACCATTATAATTTATAATTATATTATGTACGTTAATCAAAAATAAACAACGGAAAATCATGGCAATGCATTTACGTCACATGGATAACCATTTTCATAAATACGAAATTAATTTTATTCGAGAAAAACGACTTTTATATTTTACTTGCATAAATAAAACACAAACATCCAAAATTAAAATATATTATTTCTAGATTTCATTCTTTTTAAAATAACAGGCCACAACTCTGAACTCTCAAGTTATTCGTAAAGGTTCATAAATAAACTAAATTAGAACATAATCTAATGGTAAATAATAAAAATAATAAATACTTGCTGACTTGTAACTTAGAATAAATATTTAACTACATTGTATACTTTTTAACCAAATATTTATGTTACTTATCTTAATGGCTGTTGTCAATTTGCACCGACATTTTTTAATTAGATTTAGCACTCGATATATGTTGTACCTTACTCTTCAAATTTTTCTGATATATTCTCCAAAAACAATCTTGTGAGATTTTTGTCAGAATCAATCAAGCAGTTTTTGAGTATATAGTATGCTACAAACATACATTTGGTTTGAACGCATTTAGTTTCTTTCATCGAGGCCATGTAGTGGCAATTTGATGCATGATTTTTCCTAATTTCCCCAAGCAACCAGTAGCAACCATGTTTAAAACATTTCAATTTCCACCGTGATACTCAAAATCAATGTTTAAGGACCTCATTAAAATGCAAATTTCAGTAAATCCTTTCTTAGTGGGTCTATACTCTATACATTATAAAACGACACTAATGGTCAAATTGCATACCTTCGATGGTTCCATCTAGGAGAGAATAAATAAGTCAGTCTGGACAAGTTATTTGTATATATTATATTGTATAGGTAGGTAGATCGATAGTTAACTATATTATATAAGAACTGGGAAAGAGGCAGGGAAAAATTATCTGCAGTAGTTCGTGATGAATACGATTTAATGTCATTAACACTTTAAGCATATATCTGAACCACGTTATGTACCAAACATGTTTATTATTTTCATATTGTTTGTCCATTGTCTATTGCCCATATATTATATCGTTCCATTATATTTTTTTCGTGAAATGGACGACGTTTGCATCCATAGAAAATGGATTTTGCAAAATGGAACCACTCAACGGTGGTTTTGCCTGCACTTCGAGTCAGTTATACAATATTGAATATGGATAACATTTCGCGAAATGGATACCTATCAACCTTCAGCACAAACGGAACTTATTCCGTCATTTGGATGTCCATGTACCGAAACAATAAACTATACAATTTATGAAGACTGAATAGACTAAAGAGTAAAGAGTATACTTTATACGGATAGTTTGCTTGGTATGACAACCTATCATATTGTTATGAATATTACGGTCACAAAACTATTTTTAGAAATCACATAAATATTATTATCGGTCGATAACCTTCGGCTCATCACTATAATATGCATATAGGTAGGTACTAGTTGGTCATTTTCGCAGATCATTTCTATACATTGTATCATTGATTTTATAATACTAGTATTTATAATCAATGATTGTATGCATATACATGCAAGTGGGGTGAATTCTACGATTGTGTATTTCAGTGTGTTAGTGTGTAATACTTTAATTTTTTTGTTATAAATGCGTTTTAAATACTTTTCATCAGCAATATCGTTCAGCGAAAAACTAAGGATTATAAGAAAACTCGCACTTCGTATGATTTTGATAAACTCTGTGAAAGACCGCATAGATCTGATAAAATAAATACAATGATTGAATATTTAGTATATACAAGCCGAAATAATTAAGCCTGTTATTTTATTAATTGAATATTATTCAACAAAAATAAATTTATTTTCACAATATTACAATCAATTGTTTTTATCCTGCATTAAAATCTAATAATAATTACCTATTTACAATAATCATTATGTGACATCTGAATGAATGTATAATTGTATCTTATTAGTTTACAGATAAATAACATACAACAATATTATACATTTCCAGATTTACTTGTTCGGTCATGAAATCGTTTAATACTTCAATACTTGAGTGAGAATGAAATAGGTAATAATACAAAATACTAATTCCTTACCAAAATTATACATATAGAGATGTTGGCGGTATAATATTTTAGGTTTTTGTGTCTAAACTCAACAGCAAAATATATAGAAATTGCGTGAGCATGTATTTGTTGTTCTAAGAAAGTAAGAAAAATATTACTACAGTTTTGTAGATGATTTATTATGATATCATATCAAGTTAGTTTTTGGTCTTAATTAATATTTATGTTGTAACCATGTATAGTTTTATAAAAAAGTAAATCCAAATATGTTAGTCAACGATTTTTTTTAAATGCATAAAAATATAAAAAAATATTATTAGACATTTAATTTTAAAATGTAGAACTATTAAAACGAACAGATAATGTTTTATATTAATTTATATTTAATTCTCTTTATCTGGTGAAAAATTGAATCTATAGTTTGTAATTTATTGTGTCAAAACTTAAAATTGGAAAAGTAATTATTATACTGTAAGAACATTTTTTAAAAATCAGGGATCAGAAAAAAAAATATGAACATTTGTTAAAAAGTTTATATTATTATTAAGATAATTGTTTGGTAACCATAGTTACTTTTTTGGTAGACCATCTCTGGTAAGAATCGTTTTTCACGTTTCAGGGAGCACTGGCTGTGATATTTAATTACACTAATTTGTAATTTTAATTTATTTCGTATTTAATATTATGTAGTTACACACAAATATTTTGAACAATATTCTTATTTTGGAAATGATAGATTAATCCATCTGTGAATTAACAAAATGGTTTCCGTTTTTCATGTATTATTTAAAGTATTTGTAATAGTAGCCCGAAGCCAATATAATATTACTTACGTATATTATTATTATTAATCTAACCTATCGATTCACCTTTAATTAGGTACGCCGTCAGAGTTAAAGAAAACCACATACGTGCGTGTACTTTTGCCTTGTATTATTTTTTATTATTATACACTCTTGAAATGCATAATATAATAATCAGGGGCGGCGGTATGTAGGATTGTTTGAAGCAATTGCTTCATGTCTGAAATCGGCGGGATGGGTGGCCGGGTCCGGGTATGTGTATAATCGTAAGACCTCAGCACAAACATCACGACAAACACTATAGGTAATCAGTAATATTATTAATGGCCACCGCTGCTTATATTGGTTTAATGAAGAGGCGGCGATAAAAACATTTAAAATATGCAATATGCTTCGAAGCCTCCACGATTTCGAGCTGCCACTGAATTAATATTATAGAGGCGAGATGACGCATTAAAGTCGAAAACGACACATTTCGTTAGTATTTATCGATCGCGGATCGCTCGGGCCGAACTCGTAACTATTGAAGTATATACCTAGTGCAAATAATATTTTATAGGATCTCTCGCGTTAGCTCTTGAAAATCAATAAAATACAAAATGTCGTACTTGGCGTATTTTTGAATACGCGTACATGTAGCACAGTGTAAGTATATAATATTACGTGATGTAATGCGGTTTGCTAGTTCGGTCACGAATAAATAAATACAATTATATTGGTATCAGCTATTATTGTGTCTGTAGGTACTACCTACAACGACTCTCGAGTAGGTATACACTAAAAACGCGGAAAAAAATTACAATTCCTTCGGTCCAACTACGTGTCGTCGACGAACGTATACATATTATAGTAAAGTAATTTTACGATCATTGTCGTTAGTCGTTATCGCGCATTATTATTGTGTAGGTCCCCATGTGTGTGCGTGTGTGTGCTTATATATATTATTACCTATACGCGGATAATACTATGACGTATACATTTCTTCAGTGGTGCAACTTATTCGATTAGTTTGGATTAAGCTGCATGCTCACGGGGTCATACATAATAAAGTTATATTATAATAATAATGTGTGTTGCCCGTGGTACAGCATAATTTTGATGATGTGATCTGAGACGTCGGAACACAATAAATATTATAGAAATATTCCGATCCGATCGGCCATCTGTTAAAATATATGGTTTATATCCTGTGCAGACTGCTATTACCTATAGCTACCTATATTACAAGACGAGAAGATTTATGAAATTGGGTAGTTGACCTGATACGGAGGATTATTATGGAGGACAAATATTATAACTTGCGAATATATTGTATTATACTTATACCTGCGTTGTTTCATGCATAGGTTATTAGGTATACAATTATAATATTTATAACAAAATATTTTATATTTTATTTTAGCTATAAGTTTAAGTAGTGACTTGAGTTTGATCAGATAATTAGGTACCAATGTCAACAGGTATTTTTATGCAAAATGCTCATCAAAATGCTCGGAAGTTGTTCAAGTTGTTGCATATAGATGCATTTTTCTGAGGGGTCTCTTAAATGTATTGCTAAGCAAGCTTGAAATTATTTACACAACACTATGAAAAAAGTATTAAAAGTTTATATTTTACAGTGTATATTTTTACGTACTTAGTGTTTCGTAGTCTCAAGAGCATATTTCTTAATTTTACCATTTTTAGAACATATTTGATATTAATATTATTAGAAATTAGTAAAATTAAGTAAAAATAATAAAATATAGAACATTTGTACTTATGAAAATTGTGAGTAAAAACAAAAAATAAATGCATACCTATTATTAAAAAATACTTGCAGGTACTTATTTAAGCGCATAAATGCATGCATGTTGATATTAAGTACCTATTTTTTAAATGGATTAAGTTCAGAGCCCTGTGCATATAGGTATATACTGCAGTGATGGAGCACAAATAGTAAAATGGATGGTTAGTTTTTTTAATTTTTGAAGGATAATTTTTAAAACACCGCAGTCTGCAGTGTATATTCACCGTGCTTTTCAATAATATGTTTTTTTTAGTTACTTCTGAGGCTGGGAGGAACAACATTTTGTTGACAAATTGTACTGGGCTCTGGGTAATTAAGATGTGATAACATGAATTAAAAACGCACAATACAAGTAATTGCTGCAAGAAATGAGAATACCTACTATACAGTATAATATGTTAATTAATTGGAATGTCAGTAGCTCTAACCTGGATATTCTTGTTATTGGTGCGCAGTTTTCGAAAGTGATATATGACTAAAAACCTCCCTATTACTATACCTAGTTACGATGTAAAAAATTCGAAAATAGCGATTTGTAGAGCTATTAATAATTACCTATTTATTTATAGGATAGAAAAAAGAATAATTTTGAGATCGTTTGAATTTTTAATGAATAAAAGAAACTCATATTTTCAAAAGTACAGATTTTAAATTTTTTTTAATTTTTTTATTAAGCCCACAGAAGATATGAGGCTATAAGTCATATATTACATTAAAAAAAGTACACTAGGAACAATATCAGCATTATATTTCGAATTAGAGCTACTAACTTTCCAATTAATTGACATAGGTAGGTACGCTGTAGTGGCTGTACACAGATAAAAGAGAATGGATTTAGGAGATTTGTATGCATATAGTATAATATAAATACAAAAAAAGACATTGAGATGAAATATTTAGAAGTATGATACAAGTTAAAAATTGGGTGGTAAGCCACACAACTTAAGAGAATATTCTACGTTACATTTATGTAATGTCAGATACGTTTATCTTACTTGCACAACGTAGGGATCAAAATTGTATGAAACTACCTATACCTAGGTAGTACTTTATATTTAATAACTGAGGCCCCGAGGGTATATTACACAAGTTAAAATACACTTTGTAATTTACATGTTATTAGAAATTACTAATTAGATTAAGTTATTTTATTTTAATATTATAATGTCATGTTACTCTTTTGAATCAAAAATATTTTGAATCTTATACATAAAAATAGGTTCATGCGATTCCCTTGAAAACAAATTATCGAAGACGGATCAAAAAGATTATATGTTTCCATCTATACATTTGACTTAACAATATTATGAACGAGCAGGTAAGTAGGCAGGTATAATTATTATGTAATACGTATATACAATCTGTACCTATTCAAATTTACGAATATTTTATATACAGAACAGGTACTATTCATTACTAGAAAGGCACATCTGCTAGTTGCTCTAACAGTGATACCTATGCATTAAATCGTAATATAATAGCCGGTTGCAAATTGTGAAAACGCAATGAAAAATCGAATCAAATGCGCGGTGTGCATTGCGTGTACCAAATCATAAACAGCGAGAGAAACGTTTGCAATCTTTATCGTTCTAAAATTGTAAACATGCGAGTAAACGAATTCATGCCTTGTATTTATTATCAGGTAGGCAATCCACCAGCGGTGGGTCGCGGACCCCGCAACGTGCATATTATACTATTTTGGTTACAGCAGTGTATTGGAGGGTATTGGAGGGTATACGCCGTATACCCGGATCCCCATTTTTGGATTTACGAGTATACCCTGAAGACAATTAGTCTTTTATGAGTATATACGCACGCTTCCAATTCATCATCAGCGACACCGGCCAATTCAGTCATATCACCAAACAAAAGTTGATAATAATAATATACAAATTAGTACAATAATATTTTATTATGACATTGCGTACCCTGTCCAAAAATAGCCTCGTACCCTTATGAAGTTCATTAAATTTTACACAGAGATTTTAAACAACAACAATCTCTGATTTTACACGACTTCGGGTTCTATTGGAAGACGATCGGGAACTGTCGAGCGTGTATGCAATTAATTTATAGCAGCGGTTCCCAAACTGTGTACCTACTAAGTTTCAAAAATATATTGTAAACCACTGCTTTATCGTGTATACCTATTACCTACACTGAATCGGTCGCGGTGTGCCGTGTATGGTTAATCTAATAGTTAAAAATAGATCCATAGTCAAAAAATCGTGTACGATTATTGATAATATATTATATACGTATGTACAGGGGCGTGCCTAGGAAGCGTGTTCAACCCCCCGAAAAATAAAAATAATTATTAATAAACGTTGACAGTAATACAATATATATATGAAGCTTGATCAGGTTAGGGCTGGACTTCTGGAGATAGAACCCCACCTCCCCCTAAAAAAATTTCTAGGCACGCCCCTGCGTATGTATAATTTTAAAATAAATGATAATTAAAAAAATAATAATTCATTAGGATTAGATACTGATACTTGGTACATAAACTTGTATTATATAATATATATATATAAGTTCAACTACTTTTAGGTGCGTATATACACATAAATTGATTTACCAATATACCACTAAGTCTATATGCATATGAATTATGAATAATATGTTTGATTTTTTGATTTTGATTTCGATTGCGCTGATGAGCAGTTAGGTAGGTGTGTAAATTATATGTGCGAAGATTCGATTTGATGCATGCTTTTAACTCATCTGCCTCAATAACTAATTTCTACTAATTATTTCTCCTATGACTAATAGCAACCATTTATAAACAAAAATGTCCTTCGTAATTCTCAAATCCCAGTTTGAGCACCTCTCCGGGTCGGTCCCTTAATTTACTCTTTTTTAAGTAACCTATTTTCCACATAGACGTCTAAGACTCTAAACTATCTCTGCGAACTCGACCCGTTTATCAAGAAAAACATACCTTCCTACCCCATATTTGTAATAATTACGTAGATAAAAATGGTCGTCATCTTAATCGCGAGGCATCCTACCCCCTCTTCTAAGGTCAAAGTACCATGACCAGTAGAGAATAGGCGGAGGGCGTGCAGCAAGTCACAGTGCCGAAATTTTATTTTTTATTTTTTTTTGTCTTTTTCCAACTGTCGAGTTTGACGCAGCGTCGCGTTCTCTTGCCGCCGCCGTGTGTTCTGTGAGCAGAAACCGCGTGTACGGACGGTGCACAACGATTTGAGATAAGTCGTCGTTCCATAGGGTCCACAATTTAAGACTTAATTTGACGATGGTCACAAGCCCCGAGATAGTTGAGGCCTGACGCGTTTCGCCGCTGTAGTGCGAAATATAAAGTACCGACATCAGACCACTGTCACCGTTGCAGAGTGGAGCCGGTCCGTCTTCCCGAGGTCAGGTCATATTGTTCGAAATATATTATAAACTTAATGTAAAAAACACATGTTTTGTTTTTAGAATTAGTTATTATTATTACTATCACCTTTATTATTTATTGTGCGCATAATATATTTTGCCCAGGCTTTTATGGTGATGAAGTGATTTACAATAATTTATCAAAACGTGCCGGATCGCGCTATGCATTTTGTCACCGATGTGTGAACATTTTATAGCTAAGGTGAAAGGGGTGTTTTACAATTGATAGTAGTCGAGGAAGGTTCCTACTATAGTAAATAGTAATATGACTGATATCATTTAAGAATTTACTTTACTATTGACAGTAGTTGAGAAAGTTTTTTACTTTAGTTATAATATTAATTTCATTTTGAAAAAAGTGATAGTTATAGCCAGTGATAGGTACACTTTAAATTTAAAAGGGTCAGGATCTCGATAAACAAATGAAGAATTATTCACTGGTCTGGTTGTATTATACATTCAAATATTCATTAAGATTATTACACAAAATCCATAATCAGCAGTCGTTAGTGACCAAACGTCGGGTGCCATAACATTGCACACTGCGGTTTCCGCAGAACAGAGCGAGACCATGGCCGAGTACGGTCGAGCTACCCGCTCCACTGTTGCCACCGGTGCAGCTAACACCAATTTCATTCAACAAAAATATCTTACATTGGAATTTGGCAACATCAGTATTTCTAGTGAAGCAATAAGTGACATTTGTAATGTAATATTCAAAAAAGGTAATTGCAAAAAATCTAAAAATAATTAAGTTATGGAATTGTATAATTCCAATTTAGCTTTGAGAAAATTATTAGATGGTTATTCAGATAGTAAGTTACACCTTCATAAAATTCTCCAAGACAATGCCCAAGTTGTAAAATTTTAAAAATGTATTGTAAAAAATATAAAAATCACCACCAACTATTTCAGCATTGTCAAGAGGTAAAATAAAACTAAATTTCTATTAGTCCTAATGAAATATCTCAAAAAGAAATTGTTATATCAGATGAAGCAATAGACTAAATGAGAGTATGGTAGTGTGTAAAATAATAAAATTGATTCTCGACAGTTCTCCTCAAAAAGGAAACCATAATACATCCGATACAATCGTAGGAGAGTTGGAAATTATCTGACAGGAAATGTTTATGAAATCTAAGGTTAATAGTTCTTTTCAAATAGTTAACGATTACTATAGTGCTATAGAAGAAATTAGTTATAATAAGAATATTGTTAGTATTAAAAGAACTTATGTTGATGAGGAAATGTTAGCCACCCCTAAGCGCAAATTAAATGTTTATTTGCTGGAGATTTATTTTCCCCAGAAAAAGGATTTAAATCTTTATCTGCCTATAATATACCAAAAGAGATCTGAAAGCATTGCCTAAGAACTCAAAGAAAGTATATCCCTTGAAAGTAAGGACTTTTAGGTAATATGTTACAAAAAGTGTAATTTTGTGGAAAGAAATCCAGTTTACTGGATGAAGAATTGAAGCAAATTGATAATAAGTAATTGCAAAGAAATCTTATTATTTCAAAAGAAATAAATGATTTGTTACTTGAAAAATTTGAAACTGTAAATATCTCTTGTGTACTGACAATCAAAAATAAAAATATTACCAATGAAAGTTTAACATGTAAAGGTTTATGTCGGCATGAATTTTGTTAACAGTTTTCACTTGTGGCGGAGAACACATTGCTAAATCGACTGATGGTTTGGCACAAATAACAGTTCTGAATAACAGCCACAATTACAGCCACTATGGTAAACTGACTACATTAATGAAAGGAAAAAATCGACAAATACAAAAACAAATGTCAAACTATTGTCCACCGATGAGTTTAAAAGCATCTCCTAGTAAACTTAAGAATGGTAACTTGTAGAACATCAGGTTTGATCACGCATGCTATAAGGTGTCTCATGAGGAAAAGAGTCGTGATGATTGAGAGGCTGACTAGTGACGATAGGTTCAATATTCATTTATTGAAAGATAAATGTTCAAAGTTTAATCAGTACGTATCCGATAATCCAAAGGAGAACAATTTTGAAACTTATTTGTAAGTCAAGATCAAGTTAACGTTTTAAGAAAAATAAAATTTGTTACAATTTATATCAATGCGACTTGCGAGGTGATGAGAGAAGCTATAAGAGATTCAAGGCTATTAAAAACAGGAAAAATAAAATAAAAATTACTATTGTATTAAGCGGCCGTCACCATGTGCAATAAGAGGATAATTTTCAATGGCAGAATATCTGCTACAAACTGCTAGTGCGATAACAAATTGGCTGTTGGAGTATCGAAAATGATATGAACTACAGTGTGGTACAAAGTTCATGACACACGTTGTCAGTGACATTTCAACAGCAATATTAAAAGGGTTTGTGAGAGCATTTAACGAATGTAACGAGATCATGGAATATTTGAATAAATGTTAAGAGTTCATGCATGAGGGGAAAATGTTTAATTTCAACACACTAATAAGTCTTTGTTGTTGTCATTTAACCAAAAACATCTACAAAGGAAATGAAAAGAAGATAACCAATGGGTCTTTAGAGTGCTAGGCAACTGTGTGTATATTGGCAGCTTTCAACATAACCGCCACAGAATGTCTGGGCAAATGGTTCACTGCAGTTGCAATGGAATTGTTTTCACCCTGCAAGACTAGATGTGGATGATGCCATGAAGACCTTGAGCTGCTCAGCCATGAAAATCCAAGTAGTCTAGTTGATGATCTAATCACGGAACAAAAAAAATGTTACATTAGAATATTAGATGAACAAATAAGAGATGTTAAAATGTTTTACCAATATAAAAATTCCAAGTTCTTGTCTTGGTTAGAAAATATAGTCGTTCGGGTAAAAGAAACATTAAAAATGTGTTCTAGCTTTGAACAAAATCCATTGTATTAGCGTTGAATTTCACAATGATATCATGAGGTCTATCATTCCGGTGATTCTAATGTGGACAGGTGTCATGTGATTCAGAGTATTTGGGTCAACAGACAGAGGAAGCAATGCTCCAGCAGTGAGTTGATTTGGAGATTAAAAGACAAACAAACAATGCATATGAAATGTGGAAAATTTATTTGATCATCTGACGACAATGAAGAAAAATAATGCAGGGACCAAAAAAGAAAAAAACAGGATTCTATTTCCAGGGTGATTAAAAAGCAGCTTCAAAGCAACTAAAGGCATGGATGGTTATGAACCATTTGTTACCAATTAAAAAGGTAAAAGATTATGTTAATTGTGTGACACCAAATGCACCAAATGTGAACATTTTCTCATTTGATTCCATAAAATCTGATGACAAAATTGTAACTCCAAATAAGACATCATCAGAATATTTTCTTTCTATAATAAGTTATAAATCTCCAGTAGATGGTCTACAGTGCAAAATAGATGTACCTATATGAAAATAAATTACCAAAGGATACAAATTATTATGGCTCAATTTTGAAGGAAAACCAAAACCAATTGGATTATGTAGTTGGCATTTATAATCGTGTTAAAAGACATAACTCAATGCCATGAGTTATTATTTGGTGGCTTTGACACACTTTCAATGTATACACCTGAAAGTATAAAAAAATGTAGTTGAGTAACTTTGTTATTGATATAGCACTGGGTGTAATAAGACAGACATATTGTGAGTTTAAAAATAAATTAAAAATATTAAGCTGATATGTATCGGGTCATTTAAATAATGATCCTTCGAAAAGATTTTCAAATTTGGAAACTATAATTGTTCCAAAAGAAAATTTACTTGTAATGCTATTAAATGTAAATGAAAACCACTGCGTTATTACATTTGTAGAGTTTGGAAATCAAATTCTATTTATTTCATCCATTTGAAACTACGGAATATAATATTAAAAGTAGACATAATTTTGTGACTATTCTTAGTGAACCAAAAATAAAACATGTGTATGGAAAGATATGAAAAGTATGACCAAGAGATTAATTTTCATATGTTTACTGATTATCCTAAACAAACAGTTGGATATAACAGCGGAGTTTTTGTTGTACTATGCAGTGTATGATGAAAAATAAGATTGAAAACGTTAAATTCAATCAAGATTTCAGCCCAATGGTAAATAGAGAAGTAAGTGTTGAAAAGATCTTTTGTTAAAAAAAGTTGATTTCATGAGTGTTATTTGTTTGTACATATTAGTTGTTTTGTACCCCATAATTAAAGAAATGAGAGTGGAGTAGGCCTATGTTGGGAAACCACTATAAATAAAAACGCGCCAAAAAACAGTACCTCCAATTTTGTTAAATACAATTGCTAAGGTGGCGTGGAAATCTGTTAAATTGTAATACTTCTGAATATGCTAGTATATTATGTCAAATTTCTTTAACTGTGTACATACAAGTTGTGTATATTTTGTACACAAGATTTACCTTGTCATCTAATCTAAAATTTAAAAAAATAAAATATTATGTATAATATAATAAAGACTTAAAAATAAAATAATATTATATAGAACTAACTATGACACTTACTAAGTATATTTTTTTACTTCACAGTTTTGCCCAAAAAAGGACAGCCAACAGAATAGTCATATCTTTTGGATAATAATTGTGAGGTCCAACTAATGCATAATGACAAGGATTGGTAAACATCAAAATCCTTCAGCAACCCAGTGGTTGTTCAATTAGGTACCTAAAAATTTTAATTCATGATAAATAAACACTTAAATTCAATATTACAATAACTATTTGCCGATACCTTCAGTGGTAATCTGTAACATTATCAAAATAGATTTCATTATTTCCTTCTTCATTGTTTTTACATTTCTTGGTATAATACAGCTTCCATTTTGAACCATACGATTGCATAATAGCATATATTAGACCTTATATCCTTATTTGTGTACATAAAAATCAAAAGATCATTTTTACATTTCACAAATACAGGAAAAATGTCATATATTAATGGAACTTGTGCAATTATACGACTTTATGGCGAATTAGTTAACATTAATATTCCTTAAACAATCTTATAAATAAAATATCAATTTCCTATATAGATAATGGATAAATCATAATTTAAGATTACCTTTAGTGTTATTCTTATAATTCTACTTAGTGTTTTCTTTATTAAACTTCTGTAGCAAGGTTGTATGGATTAAAGTTAATATTTAGAAAACCAATAGGTAAATCATTGTGTGTTGCACTTGGTTGTATACCACAAATTTTTAATTTTATATGGTGATATTAAAACAGTTTTACATCCACGGATAACCTTCTTTCAAACTGATCTAGGGCCGTTTTTAACGTCCTTATATAAATGTAGCAACTTTTTATGGTATTTTAGAAATTCAGTAGCAAGAAAAAAGAACTAAATTGAAAGTAACGATTAATGTCATAATTAAATAAACAAATATTTGGTCATGGACTAATGCCAGTAAAGCGTATGTAACAAATTTATAATAAATTTGAAATTATTTATTAACAGTAAGTCGAAAATTAGAACAAATGATCATTATCAAAATACAGAATTAGATAGCGACATCGAGTATTATTGCGATAACCCCGTTATCAAAGTATACTGATTGAAGAACCATTGAACAGTGTAGCCACAATAGATTGGGATAAAGTGTTATTCAAATTCTTCGCAATTCATGTATGAAACCCACCAATTTTAAGTTTTAAAAAACTTAAACTTCAGTCTAAGCAAAGTAAAATGTATTTTTCTTATTATCCTAGTCTTCCTTAGACCTCATTATTATAATCTGACTTAATCTAAATGCATTATGAATGTAGTTGCATTGTGCCTATTATTTAAGTATTTAACTATACTCGTAGAAATTAAAAAAAAATAATGAGTCCTTGAGATTTTAATATTATAACTAATAAATATAAATAGGATAGTATGTAAACGTTTTATTTTGTTATTATTGATGAATTTGCTTAGTTGAACAATTGCTAAACATCAAATTAGTAACTTAATAGCAATTTCAACGTTACTAAAAGAACTACGTATTGAATTTGTTTGGATAATTTTCACAACACAGTACAAACTATGCATTTAAATTTTAAATTCTTGGATATAAAACTGCATAATATGTCATAATTTCATAAATTACATCATACTATTTATGTACAAACATAACTATATATTTTCATTTATATTTATATATGTAGGTATAGCCGGGATTAAGTGATTTTAGAATGAAATACAATAAGATACAATAGTTTAATTTTCAAACTTATTACTTACTATTATAATAATTAAAATATTTTAAAAATCAATCACTAATAATTTTTTTTTTTATTCAAAATTAATTTTAAATAAATGATATGTTTACTGAGAGTAACTTCATTACCTTTCTATAAGATATGTGATTTTCAAAGTGTAGTCATCAATATTAATAATTTATAAAAATGGCTCAAGTATAATAAATACTAGATCCAATTTTATGTCTATATTATATTTATGTAGAACCAGTTTTAAGGACTATTGTCCATAATACAAACATTTTAATAACTAAGAAACTACTCATTTGAATTTTGAATGTGATAGGTACATCAAATTTTCAAAAAAATGATCCACTAATTAATTTACAGTATAAGAGAGGGGTTCTCATTTGAAAAAAAAAACAGAAGTTTGTATCATCATAGGACACTTCCTACAATGAGTAGTATAAAAAATTCAAGAATTTGAAAATATGGTATTTGAGTATATTTAAAAATTCAAAGTTAGAATTTGAATACATTCATTAAAGGAAAAAATGGAGGTAGAGCAGCATTGCTTGGCGAATCGCTCTTTATAGTATTATATTGAGTATTTATACAAAATATAGTATTGAGCAGTAGGTACCCTTTTATTTAAATACAATTTGTATAAAGTACAGTTCTATATTAATTAAACAATTATAGTAAATTTGTATAACAATGCATTATAAAAATATATTAATTAAAGTAAATTTATTTTATATGAGTGAGCTTGATAGATGTATAAATCAGTGTATAGAATGTACGTATTATATAGTATAATTTATAACATATTGAAGCTAAATAAGTTTGTAAAATAAATATCAACAAACTGTAAGTACATGGTTTACAATTTCATTTATAAAATCATTGCAATCATTAAATTTGTTGTTTTCAACAACCCAGTCCCATTCTAAATGGTCATCCAAATCACATTCCGATGTTGCATTGTCTACTCCTAAAAATCAATTATAAAAATTACAAAAATAATTATTTATTTTCTTTTAACAAAATAGATACTTAGATATCTATTTTATATTTAGCCTATGTGGCTATGTACCTAAGTACCTAATTATTAATTATACAGGCATAGATATAATAGTTTTACTCAAATAAAATCTCTAAGATTTTATAATTTTACTTAACTTATTATAAATAGTAATAACTATTATCATTAATTATTATAAAAAGTTTAATAAAAATAAGAACCATAGGTAGGTGCCAAAATGGAGTTTTTAATCAGTTCAAAATGTAAAATAAAGAACCACAGTGTTTACTGTTTTTAGTTTACTCTATTTATTTATAGAAATACATGATTAAGCTATAATCCAAGTCCCAAATAGAAATTAATCATTTTGGTACCAACACATTTGTTATAGATTGCATATTTGCTTTTCAAATGCTATCACAACTGTTTTGGTTGCATGTACTATTAAATATTAATATTTGATCCAAGTATTCCTTTTCAACTATTATTAATATGTAGGTAATATAATATTATGAAGTGGCACCTACATTACTTAATGTGCATTTAATTAGGTGTACGAAATCATGAATTTAATTTATTTTACCCAAATAATTTATTATAAATTAAACATTTTTAAACAACAATGATGAAACCAACAATTGTACCATACTATAAATGGATATCACAATACTTTATTATATTACCTGCATAGGTTGATATTTTAAAATACTTAATAAAATCATTATTCCTATTTAATATTTACCAAAGAATTATAGGGGGGTTATAGTATTAACTATAGTATCTACCATTTTAGTGGATTTAGCAGTTTAAATGTTTGATTACACTATCATACACAATACATGTACATAAAAGTACATAATAGCAAACCCTAATACATACATACGTGTATTCACTTAATGTATGTTGTATGTAAATCATATCAAACAAATCTAAAGTATAAAAATAAATCAAATAAGTGTTCTAAGAATTTAGCAGTGTTAAAATAATAACACTCATTTTTGGATGTGTAATAATTTAATGATATTTTTATATATAATTAATGAATTTTGCAGTAGAAAGCTGATTTATGTCAGAGGTTGTCAAGGTACAAACAAAATTGTAACGAAACAATGCATACAGAGTGTAACAGGAAGACCTGACAAATGAAATAACTTGTTCTATCTAAACAATATAAAAAAATTTTTTTTTACAATTTATTTATTTGTGCGCTTCATGTATAAATAATTTATTATATTTTCTACACACAATAGTAATTTAAAATGCAATTTTTTTTGGCAAAATTAATTTAACTACTGTAGTACAATGCATAATAGTATAATAAATTACTTAAACCACAATAATATCATAGAATATACTTAGTAAAATTATTGGTTGACAGATTGTCTTTGCTCAGAATTGTTTTTCGTATACAATGATTTTATATCATTGTATTCAAATTTAATAAATCCATTACAGTGACTCCCTAGACACCTAATGAACAGCAGTGTGTTACCCACTGACCAGCCTTTTTTATTTTTAGTATTAAAAAATTAAAATAAAAAATTTTATATTAAACATGTAATGCAAGCCGTAAATGATAAAAAAAAAATTTTAAATTATTGATGAAAACAAGTTATTTTATTTGTCAGGTCTTCCTGTTACACCCTGTAAGTAAAACAAAAATTGAGTTCTTTGAATTCTTTATTTGCGTAAATATAATATATTTTTTAAAAAGTTGAGAAATATGTATACTGTATAGTTACGGATTGGCCACGGCCGTGAGTTATAACATTTTTATTCAAATATTTATAGCTCAATTTTTTTGTCCAGGTAATCAGCGTTTTACTGTAATAATAGTACTATTATACCAACATATCATTACAACTATTAATTATCATTCGGAAAGAATTTAAACTGGAGATTTTTCTAAAGACAACTACTGTGTAAGTACCCTGTATAAAGTTCCATCCTCTTTCTTTTCTTGTACATTCATCTGCAGTGATTCTAATCAGTTTTAAATTATCATAATTTGATTTGAACCATGCGATATCAGTCTTTCTTCTAGCATCACTCACAATCCATATATCTTTAGAATGGTCTAAAATATTATAGGTACATATTATTTTAAGAAAATACTATTATCTATATTATAGACGATTTATGTTATGTAAATATACTAACTTTGATCATACATATCTATTGCCATACGACAAAAATAACCATTATCATTTGAACGTACATTTTCACTCCATTCAATCATTGACTTTCTGTGTTGTTCCTTCATTTCACCATCACTGAGAAGTTCATCCAATTTAAGTGATTTAGTTTGGGCCCAGTGCTTTTTTATGGGACCCGAAAGACGAATTATCACACATTTTTCTGATCCAATTCTATAATTGTTAAGTTTATAAATTGATTACCATAAACATAAAATGAATAGTATAATTTTATTCTATAAACAACATTTAACAACATTTTGTATGGAACTTTTATTATTTTGTTAAGTTATAAATTACCTATTTATAAATAAAAAATTGTTTAAAGTTCTTATGATTATTTTACAAATAATTAAGTTTTTCTAAAATTTGATTAACAATAGTTTCTACTTCCGCCATTGCACCAATACCATGATCACCACACATTAATGTCTTAACAATTGGGGGAATTAGACAATATCCCCATGACACCAACTTATCCACTTGATCTTTAGTTACTGGATGATTCCACATTTGAGTATTCATTGATGGACAAAACAATACTGGCTTTGAAACATTCCAAGCTCTAACAACGCATGTTAATAAGTTGTCACATATTCCTGTACTCACTTTAGCCATGGTATTAGCACTCAAAGGAGCAAGCACTAATAAGTCTGCTTTTTTTGAAAGTTCTATATGCAAAACAGGATCTCCACGAGTTGTCCAGGCATCCCATTCATTTTGATCAGTGTAAATATCAATTTTGAAATCCTTTCTAATTTTATCAACATCTAAAAAATGTTTACTAGGTTCTGTGACGACTAATGTTGTGCTAATGTTCTTTTGAACAAGTTGAGAAATAATATCTGGTATTTTGATTGCAGCAACACTTGCACTGCAAGCAATCAGAACATGTGGCATGATTATTGAGTTGTATTAGGTACTGTCGTTGGTATTTTTGACGTCAGCCAATCCAAGTTTAGTCCATTCTTCTTTAGCCATCAAATCGTTTTGCATACGGCAATCCAAATAATCTTTGGCCTCTTGACGACACTGTGAGTTGTCTCCGCTGTTCACACTCAAACAAAACATATATTTGTAAGCAGTTTTTTTACACTGGCCTTGGTGATCTAACGGAAAACTGCCCTTTTCAGGAGGTGTAGGTTGAAAACTTTTTTGGCCAAAAGTTGCAGAAGACATGTGGAAATACAATAATTATTTAACAATAACAAATGTGATTTGTAGAATAATACAATTTTTTAACAATGAAATAACCTTAGTGATTTTAGGTAATATATAAACATACAACAGTAGAGTACACAATAAAATGAACTATTAGTACTTTGACCAGCTATATAGTAGATGCACTTCACAAATAAATTGTTAATAGTTAATACCTACTTCATCACCTATCAGTAATTTATACATCCAGTTGTTCAAGGAATGAATAAATAAATGTGATAAGAACAATATTATGATAATGGTATCTACTATCTTACTTTTTCAACTTTTCACAAACTTCATACTATAATTATAGGTAGTATATACTACACAAATAATATAATATATACACTCTGATGAAACTTTATTATGAAATCAAAAGTAAAGTTCAATTTGTTTCCCATTGGTTGTAGAAGTTTAAGATTAGGTATTTAATATGATAGGAGTACAGATTGGGCCTTAAACAATGACTACATTTAAATTTAATATATTTAAACAATTATTATAATTAGTAATAAAACAGTCTAAGTGCATTATATTTTATTATACAAAGGTATATCGTAACTACTTTCAATTCGTACAGTATAATATCTAGGTTGCGATTACATTACACGTCTTCCCATTTCCTGAACTTCTTTTCTATTATCAATATTTTGTGTTATAAATACAGAGTTGATCCGAAGCATTGTAATTTCTTTTCGTATAAAGTTGATCCTCATGTATTGCTTACGTTTGATACGTTCGAAGTTAGTTCTAGTGTGAGACAGGTCTTTATCGACCACCGTAGCGGTGACTTGCACAGTGTCAGGGTCCAAAACGGGCCTGCCGATCAGCGTAAAGTCTTTGCCACCAACCAACAGCACTTTTTGCAACTTGATGCGATCTCCGACATTTGGAGGCCAGTAACCGTCTATTAGCACCAGGTCGTTGTCGGTGACTTTGAACTGCTTACCACATATATGTACAACAGCAAACAATCGGTTATTGTTTTTTACAGCTTCGTTGACGGTTTGTATTACACTGTCGGAAAACGTTTTGTGTGCAATCGTATTGTCCACAACATATTCCTGACTGATTGGTACTGAAAACGACCGTACGTTTTGACTCGATGCAGCAGCAACAGCTATTCGGTTAGTGGACACGGTTTGAACGGTTTTGCTCGCAAGATTCAGTAATTTATTGCACAACATTATAGGTAGCTGTCCAAGATGTTTAGACACAAGTAAATTTAGTAACAGATAAGACTAACAGAGTAATTAATTACATGTATAATAAATACTATAATATCAAACTAGACATAATACTATAGCTCATTTTTATGAAATAATAATTGTGTTTGAAGACAATCAAGACTAAGGTTTAAATATTGGGAACTTAAATTTACAAATTTCAACATAACCTCACAAATCGAGAATGTATTATCGTATTATCAAGACGATAAGAATATTATTATTATGTATTATTTGAAAAATAAATTTAAAAATCTTATTGGTAAACACGAATAAAATATTATGTTAAGTAAGGGCGTGGAGTTCAAAGAGTAATTTTAATATTGTTATATTAATTTATAAGAAATACAATTCAATAACAGTACATAAGTGGACATTGTGGTGGCTAAACTGTCGACATGTTGTCGTGGTGAGTTGTTGCTGCAGGACTGCGGGAGGGACCGATATGATCAATCATTATAATAAGTAATAACAACATCTCAACAATAATACCTATTCGAATATTCAATGTTTTCTGATGAATTTATGTACAAAATCCAAATTTGTCATAACATTGAAATCGCTTAATTAACCTAATGTTCATTAAATATTTTTCTCGAACGGTGAGACATCGAGACGTGATCTTACAGGTTTTTATTTTATTACATTTTACGTCGTCAAATCGAACGCGATAAGGTACGTCCCAGTATCACACATTTGACGACGAGTAATCAGTTGAGGTAGGCTGTTAATGTCATCACTCATCGACTAGTAATACTATATAATCGTGCGTCACCTTTTGTGGATGGCGTCCGTTATGTAATCCTTTCCGCATTTCCGCTTGCCGCTGAACACGTACACGGCCTTGGGTCGCTGACGCTCGGACACTGCAGCTCCAGACATAATCTACCTACCTGGCTACGTAATATCACTGTTTCGACGGTGACGAGTGACGACTACTAAACGGTCTACGGCCAGACGACCAACAGTCCCAAGCCCAACACCTGAGCAGTGAACGGTTAGCGCGTGACTCGTCGCGCGTCGGCCGCCAATGGTTCTTATAACGGCTTCATAACTAAGCGCAGAACAGCGCTGAACGGCACCGAACGCGATAATAATATTATAATTACCCATTTATTAACATTATATTACGCTTAATGTTTATAAATTATAATGATTAATAGTAATATTATATTGTAGATCGAACACTTTTCAAATAAATTATAATAGTTGATGTACCTACGCGTGTTGACGCTTCCCATGTCGAACGATTCATTGAATTATTTTAACCTCTAAACCGTTGAGGTGAAACTTGTTGATCGTAGTTTTGAGCCCATCGTGCTATTCATAGATATTTTATTATTCTTGCTAGTTGCGTACCTAGTACCTACCAATAATATAAATAATATGATGTTTTTTTTTTATACCTTAGTAGGCAGTTAATGCATCTATAAGTCATAGCCGGTACCTACATAGATTATTTCACAATAGGTAGGTACCTACTGATGGAAATGCGCTAAATTTGGGTAAATTAATCATTATCCTATTGATTTTATAACGATTATTATGATAAATAATACCTAATATGTTGTGATAAATAAAACATAATATAATTATAATAATTGTACGTACTTACTACGTTATATTAATCGTTAATGCAGCAAATCAAAATATATTGCTGCAATAATACACTATGAAATGAATAGATACAAAAAGCGAGTTTCTAATGTTAATTTATGTCATCTATGATGTTATACACATAATTACTGAACAGGAATCAAAGGTGTAGAAGTGCATGCCCGAAGATAGGGGTATAAAATAAACCAAATAAGGGTGCCCGATACATTTCCACTTCGGTAAACTGTATAATTTTACATCTTAGAATTATTTTTACGTTACTTTGCATGATTTTTGAAATTGTATTTATTTCAATAAATTTATTTTAAATTTACAAGTACAAATTATTGTTTGGATAGTTTTTGACCAACTGAGCACTCAGCATTAAGTACATTATATTATTATAATAATTTCGATCATTATTACAGATTAGATCAAATTATATAAAATGTAAAGGTAAAGATAGCCAACAGCCGATTAACATATAAAATTACGTTCAATATTATTTTGTTTTGTTTATATTACAAATTATCCAACGAATTCCAATACATTATATTATCTTAGAATTGTCCGTCACTTGTACTGAAAAGTGCTGCTGTAAGCTTCTTAATTATTATCACCCTATTATTTAACACTATTTGCTGACTTCGAAGAACGACTTCGGGACTTCTTAATAGACATTTTAAAGTACTCTTCGGATTTTTAGAAAATCCATTGTTTGTCAATGACATTGAATTAAATGAAGACCTACTGAATGTTACATACTTATTAAATGTCCTATTTCACATCATATTGTAACAAATGAGGTGAATCTCGAAATAGATCTCTCAGAGTTACCTATTAGAAGAAGTAGTTCTTCAAAGTTTAAAAACAACTGTCACTCTTTTTCGGAATTTTGGAAGCATGTTTCTATGTTAAACACCCACATATTAGGAACTGAGGTAAAATTATTATTTAATATAAAATTCTTGAATGACATATTCACGTAAATTGCGTTATACAACGAAACTATGGAATTCCAAAAATCGTTTACATTTAACTGATATAATCTTACATTCTCCCAAAGTACGTAGAATTGTTCCTACACTAATGCAACTAGATCTTAAGATTCTCAGAAAAAAAAATAGACACAAAGATATACTTCAACGAACATTTTTTTAAACGTATTCAGAAATATATAATTTATGTACTCTTATTTATTTATATTTAACTATACATATTTTGTTCATTTATCTATGTAATAAAATAATTTATTACATATTTGAATACATGTATACCAACCATAAAATTAAAACTCATAGTAATAAGTAAGTATATTTTGATTTTTGTAAATAAGACGTGAGCCTCAAGTTAGACGGGACCACCCCTGCTACTTTATAGTATGGATAGTAGTATCTTTATTCTTATATTAAATTAAAAAGAAAAAACCCGAAATTAACTAAATTACTCAGTGTAAACCAATATGAACAAGAACAATAGGTGGAAAGGATATCACTAAGACACAACATGAAATATAGGCGTGGGAAACCCTTCATCAGCTGAGAGCAAAGGTAACTAGAACAAAAAAGCACAATGGGGAATAAAAAAGAAAACAAATTGACTGGAATGTCCAATGATGGATAGATATGTTATCCAACCAAAATCCAATCACCCATATATGATATATCTAATAGAAAATATCAACGTTGAATAAATTGTTATATAGCACACTACACAGTTCACAGTGCACACCTATACCAAACTTTTATATTAATAATTATTATTCATTTAAATGTTTTATGCTATAAATCTTTAAATGTATTTGAGAGCACATACAATTTTGACAATGGGGTATGTTGTAACATCAATGAAATCATATTGCAATTTGGCATATCTCAATAATAAATAAACAAACAAAAATGGGGATATTTCAATTAGCTCATTTAAATAGTGACCCAAATCATGAAAACAGATTAAAAAACAAATCTTTAGCTCCACAAACGCCTTTTCAAAAGATAGTATTGAATAAGCAAAAAAATATTTGACTTTCATGCGCTAATATGAAATTCCCGTGTGTGGCATTCTGCGTAACAAGTAACAACCTATATGGGTTGAAAAACAAAGCTGTAAATATTCCCTAAATTTCAAGAAATATGAAGTATGCAAAATGTGGAACTAATTGTTTCAGTTTATAACACTATAAGCCCTATCCAAATGTATGTTTTATATTATAAATATATTGAAAATTACCATTTACTTATTAAATACATTTTTAATTACCACTACCATTTTTATTTTTTTGAAATTATTGTACATGATTACTATTATTTTAAAAGCACTATAAAACTAAAAACACAATTAATAGTATGCTGTCATGTTGTAACTTGTGGCATAATGTTCACAGAGGTACTGACATAGTCAAGACATACTGTACAATATTATTTTACCTAAACATACATTTCAAATTTTTTTTTTGGTTTTTCAAATAAGACATTCAATTTAATATAATATTATTATTGTTTATAAATAAACATTTAAAATAAAACATTAATAGTAAGTAAGACTAAGAATCATTATACAAAATAATTATTATATATGTCCTAATAATTATTAGTCCTATAATGTCAATATTGACAATTTTAATACATTCTTCTGCACAGTAATGCCCCTATTTTGCCTATACAATACGCCTAGTAACAAATTCTGAAAAAGAAAATTAGTAATATATTATTCTAATAACTGACGAAATATTTTTTGTAGAAATCTGAAAACATCAAGAAGATGATTTATTTATTGTTAAATTTATCAATTATTTTTGTTTGCACTATTATATTAACTTACATGATAAGTAAGTTGCATTCTATACATTTTCTATTAACTTTGGCAATTACAATAATTTTAACAACGATAGGTACGTTGAATACGTTCAATAACCTATACCATTATTATTATATTATGTTTCCCGAACGTCAGTTACAGAATCACCCAATCTCAATCCAAATTCTTCTGTATACCTATATAGAGAAAATTCAATTCTTATGGTAATATGGTATTCCATATAACGTGCAAGAACCCTTACAATACATAAGTTGTTTTCACGAGCGTTCTTTATGCAATGTTGACAACGTGTACCATCTAAAATCTTCTCTTCTATTATAATATAGGGTGTATGTTTTTTTTTTCATTCACACCGAAAATTTGCATAAATTATCCGAAGCAAAATTATAGCACAATATACCTTATACCTTATTTACCTTTGTAATTTGTGCATACATCTCTAAAATGCTTTCGTGCATGTGTTTTTTTTTTAATACCTACTCTTAAATTATTATTTAACTTATTTTTCAAAATGCAATGATTGTAAATAAATATAATAGTTGTTATCCACTAAATTATATTTCATTAAAATAGGTACCAAACAAATATTGTGTTTAGTTTAATTGTAATATTATGTCATTGAAGCTAATTCACTAAACATAAATAAACCGATGTCGATCTATTTTAAAGTGAAAACAATTGCTCATGAACAATGAGTTATGACTTGTGAATGTTATGTTTTAGTAATATAATATTATACTAATAGTTTCACAGCAGAATATAGGTGCGCAAGTACTCAGTATAATGGTTCATTCACACTCGCCTACGTACTTGGACTTAGAAACTCATAATCTATACTTACCCTAAAGATGGGTGTACGGTATCTGCACCCAATTTTGTACTCACCCACGTTAATGGATGACACATTGTCTTTCTGACCAAAGGGCATTATTGAAGGGATTTTGCGATACATGAAATACTTATCCATCTCTTTAGTTGCAAGTTACTTTTTCGGCCATCTGTGATCTTCAGTGGCAAGGTATAATACGACAAGCATTTACTATTAAGTGATCAACTGACCGTACAAAACCATAAAATACGTGCCACTTTACCATGACGTGACAAAATAATGATAGCCAGTGTATTTGTACCTTTCGAGTTTCGTTAATGGCGTGTACTTATTTGAGGAATATCGGTTTCTGCAGTCTTTGAACGTGCCATTATTTATTATATTTTAAGTACATCCTATAATTTAATATATAAAGAATCGCATTTAGTAATTTTATATTACATTTGTTTTTCCGTTTTATTCTTTTTACCTATATGCTACAGCGTAAGAAATATTACGTACTTATCGCACGATTATTCATACTTTGTTGGAGAAGTTTAATTATTAGTTTCCATAATTCCTATTTGATGAAATATTATAACACACTTAAGTAAGAAAATTAATGCCTTATGTAGTTATCATAGTGACTGCACTGTCCCAGCAATCGGTATCTATAATTTACTCGTTTTATGTCTCATATATTATCATTAGATTTCAAGCATAGTCATGCTTATAATAAATCATCATAATGTTACACAATATTACACATTGTACCTATGTAGGCATAATATGGCTATGTGACATATTATATAGATAGGTAATAGCTTATAATTGATCGATAATTAATAATTTTTGTCATATATACATTTCTGTAAGACGTGCATTGTATTTTATGAGTGTAATTTTGATAAATTCTATTTATTTTATTAGGTGCACTATTTAAAATAAAATAATTTAAAAATACATTTATGTTTTTATTACAATAGTGATCATGTCATAACATAAAAATAATTTATTATACATACTGTAGATATGTGCAGTATCAAATATGTGCTTATGTACCTACATAATAGTATATTTAAATTTTAGATTTTTTAAAAAAAATTTTGGTTGGTCTACACTCTACAGCAAAACTTCTTCAACCATTGTTGATGGCCGACCATCTCCTAGATTTTTTAGACAGGGGAAAGCCATATTTTAGATTAAGATGTATGAATATTTTGATCAAAATGTATTGATTAATATTGACACATTAAAACCACATTTGCCGAGATCTCTATAATATTTTTTGCAATTTTCATCATAAGTGACTTTTTTCTTAGATTTAAGGAAATTGTTTACATTGGTTATAGCCTTATAGGTATACAATATACTAAGAAAGTCAAAAATAATCTCTCTAATGTACTATTGTTTAAGTATAATATTTCATTAATTTTAATCATTTTTTAACAAAACTAGTTTTGAATACTACATCCGTAAAAGCACCTATATAAATATAGTACATATTATAGTGTAAGCGGGTCGGTATGGCGTCGTTTAAAATTTACCTACATCATACAATTTATATGTTATGCCGTTCTTGTAATCTATATAATATTTTAATCACGATTGAACGGAATAAATTCCTGAATTGGTGAAATATGTGAAGACATTTTTGAGGTTACATTATTTGTGTTTTAACTAACACTGCGCATTTTGTGGACAATAGTTGTTTGCCTCTGAAAGAACGCTGGGTATCCTTGCGTATCAGTTTAATATACCTACCTATTACACTTCATTAAATGCTTCGAACAAGAGCGAAAAATATCAAGTTTAAATGACTGCAGTTGGTGCCTAACACACAGTTATAAATATTTAAGTATCTATTCAATAACAGGGAACAAATTACTGTATATTACAAAAAGTATTTAGTATTATACTATTAATTATGGTAAAGTGATGTACCTATTACAGCAAATAGGAAGTATAATATAACAATATACTAAAGTTGTGGAATGTGCAGTTATATTTTGTACGACGACCTCGAGAACATTATAATAACTATACATTATGCATACATGATAATAGAAAAATTATTTTAAAAACGAGTGAATTCTGGTCAAGGATGACCAGATATGATATACAATTACTTATTTGCGAGCACCTAAGTTACGTTTGTAAATTAAATAATAATTTTATTTAAACACAACAATTTAATTTAAATTCATTAATTCTTAATCAGCATAAAGTATTTGTACTTAATTATTTTCAAAATTTACGTGATACCGGGAACTAAAAAAAATATGTATTATTTGCTTATAATAATAATATAATAATTTTTTTAATTAAAATATAATAGGCAGTAGGCACATGTAAATTAAATTAAATTACCAAAACATCTGTAACTGGTATTAAAATATCAAGCATAATATTTTATTTTAAGTATAACAATAATTATAACTTAAATTTATTGAGTATAATTTTTTTTTAATTCTATATAAAGTACTAGCTCCCCCCTTCCTGTGTTGCCCTTGCCAAGTATCTGTCACCTCTTATAATGTCAACTATATATTGTGATTTAAGCTTTGTACTATTCGTTGTTTAATATTCAGAGTAATGATGTTAAAAATTAAAAAAATTACATCGATTATTTTAAAATATGCTTTCTTAGCTCACACTTGCATGCTAGCTGGTACGAAGGTACTGTGGAAATTGCAAGTCTCATATGGTATCCTTTTTAAGGATTCACGTTGATCAGTCATAGTCAGTCAGTCAGGACACCTTTCATCATATTATATTGGTAGGCGAAAAAAAAGTCTACAGAAAAAAAATTAAATATAAATGTGAACACATGTACTATACTCCTAATCAGGAATTGTTAATTCATAAATTATTACAGCTAATATTGGCAATTTTATATGCGGATACTCAATCAATAATAAAGTTTTTTTTTACCTCTTTATTCAATGAAAAATTTCAAATATAAATAATCTTATGTCTGAATATGTCGTATGTTTAACTATTAATCATGTATAGGTACAATAGTCGAAAAATGAATGTTAAGAATAATATTTTTACTAAGTTCTATGATTTTGACCAAGTATAAAATACAGGTCTAAAATTTTATTCAATCATCAAATTAATAACTTTTGAATTTTTGTAACCAATTAATAGCAACCTTATAATAAACAAAAATATATTATTATTTAGTTTATTTTTTTACTGACAGATAGCACCACTATTGAATTTCGATGCTGATTTCCTTTTTTTCCAGTGAATTTTTCTAAAATTGTCTCTCATAGGAACTCTGTCCTGAAAATTACGAATACGTACAACAACCACAAAAAAAATCAGCCAAATCGGTCAAGCCATTTTGGGGTTCAACCAGTATTATTTTAAAATACCTATTGATTGATGATAATATATAATTATTTTTGTTGTGAAATAAATTAAATTGGTTTATTTTATTTCATATTTTTAAATGTTTTTTAAAAATTAAATTCATTATTTTATAAATTTCATAAGAATCTATAGTTTATGGGACAATTAATACTTCGTTTTTTATAAACGTCTTAGTTAGGTATATCCAGTGCCGCAACTAGAATTTTTGATTCCTAGGACAAAAGATTATTTAGGGGCCACTATTTAGCACCACTGCACCTGGGTTTAAATTAGTCAACAAATTTATTGGTGTCAGTTAGATAAAATTCAACAAACAAACATAATTTTTATCAAAAAGTATTTCATACATATACAATATACATTTTAGTAAAAAACAACACTTTTTAATAAATAGATTATTAATTTACTATGAATAAAAACACATGCAAGAATAAGTTCATTATAATATATTAGAATAAAGTAATACATTTTATAAAAAAAATATGATGTTGATATTTTAAACAAATTTCATCTTTCTTGCTTTCAAATTAGAAAAATATTTAATTAATTTGTCTGTTTTTAATTCTGAAGTCCGTTTTTGTTCTATATTGAGTATAGCAATGTTTGTAAGTCGATTTTGGCCACATGAATTTCTTAAACAATTTTTTATGATTTTTAATTTTGAGAATGATCTTTCAGCCGTTGCCACTGTAACTGGCACTGTTAAAAATATTGTACAAGCTACTAAAATTTCGGAGTAACTTGTTGCTATATCATTGGTAAGTAAAAAAGTGATCATTTCATTTATAGTTTTTTTATTTTTATTTTTTATTAATTCTTTTAATGATAAAATTTGACCGGTAAAATCTGAACTAATGTTATCTTTATATGTTTAAATAAAATCATATGACTCCTTTACAATATTTTCTTCTAGTAAGCATAAGAGATTGTTAGGATTAAGCAAATCAAATATAGTGCACACATTTTCCATTGCTTTAAAGCGAATATCAAGTAGCATTAAAACAGTATCTATAATGGGAAAGAATACTTTAATTTTACAGTTTTCTGTTGTTATGGTTAACCGTCTATCTACATCGACTTCATCAACATTTTTTTTGCGCATACTTCTGTCGAGGTTTAGTGTATGTAACAGGTAAGCTCCATCTTAAACACAAAGACTTGGCGTTATTTACTAAATCTTCGTTATTATTTCTCAATTAATTTATTAAATAATAAACATCTTTTAATCTGTCTCGTGCATTCTATAGATTCATATTTTGTTGTTGTAACATTTTTGACACCATGAAGCGGTCGTATATGTTTTCCCAAACACACAACATCAACATAAATTGAAAAGATTCCATTTTTTTTTTTATAAAGATTGAGCTTCACTTCGTTCGTCAGACTTCATACTAAGTAAACTTATGTTGGTCAATGATTTAAGTACATCAATATATCGTTGTTTTAGAGCTGAGACTGATTCGTGTCTAGCTTCCCATCGAGTTGGACATATTTTTTTCAATACTTTCCTTCTAATTTTGCAAGCAGTCTTCACTGAAAGCTAACGTGGCCCACCGGGGAGCGCTAGAACTAAAAAGTTAAAAATAGCTTGAACAGTGGCAAAGAAATTATTTGTTGATATACCGTATATCAAGGTAATGATTGTTCAAAACACATTTTGTCTATATATAAGTCTTATTTGTATAAGACTGATTATTGACGGATGTATGCAAATATGTCATTATGATGTACCTACCTACCTAATTTTATAGATTTAAATGTCGTGTCATGGTCACTAATTAGTCAATAGTATAAAAGCCATTCTTTATGTTTCTGTTTTTAAATATTTTATCTAATTTTTTATTAAGTAGTAAGATATTTTGTAATAACATATTTGTATTTCATATGCATTGCTATAAAATAATGATGACCTCACATACGTTGATGAAAACAATACAATTTTTATTGTATAGGTACATAATATTATGCATTTCATCGTCTTCGATCTCCGAGTAATAACAACGCGATTCTGAACATTCTAAATAACTAACCTACCTAATTATGTGATTCTGAATATTTTTAACGAACTGATCATACCTACTCGTTATACGTCCCATTATTGTGTTTAATTGCCCCACGGTGAGTTGCGTTTAAAAACCAGTCATTGATTCCTATCGACTATGTAATATATAACAATACATTACATTAATTTACTGTATGAATGTTTTTTTGTCAATACTCGAGTTTCGCTTCTTAAGAGGACCACTCAAGCTGTAGTCCGAGCTAAGCAACCAAATTTTCATATTATTAAGAGAAGGACATTTACTGTGCAACATCGTTTTTATTTTTTCGATATCACAAATACAAAAAAAGGTTATTCAAGTTTGAAATAATGAATTTTTAAGCAATAAGAATTTGTTTGCATTAGTGATATCGAAAAATAAAAACCATGTTGCACAGTAAAAAATGTCCTCTTGTTTAAAGTGTGAAAATTTGGTTGCTTAGCTTGGTTTACAGTTTGAGTGGTTCTATTTCTCGCAAAACCGTTTTTGAAATGTTGTACATTTGTAAGATGGAGACAACACACTCGGGTGTGGAGTCCTATTAAGGGTAGCATAAAATAATAAAATATGAGACATGTAACCATATTATTATATTAGTATGTTACACTAAATTACATATACACAATATACCCATCCTCTCTCCACTCAATCCACGGAGACTTTGGGGGACGGGAGTAATTCGCTTCCTGCGCCGGAACGGTTTATTTATTACAGTGTTTCATGAAGCGTGATCAATCCTATTGTATCCTTTAATTATGCATTTATTCGAATTCGAATTCTTGGAATTTTTTAAGTATATATACTTAAAGACCATATTTTAAAATGTATATAAATTGTTAATGGAATATTTAAGGAGTGTGACGGTATAATAATAGGTACTATAGTAGTACTGTAGTATAAACTTTTTTTTTTAAAATCAAAAACCTCCCTTTTTTACAGTAAATCGTTAAGCAGATAATGCTTTTTAAAATGTTCATGTACTAAATTATGGTCTATTAATAGTAGTAAAATATAAATTGATACCTACATAAATTAATATAAAATGTTACGTTAATCAGTAATATTTAGTCAAAAACAAATTATAATAACCATTACTGAGATAAATGTTGCCAATTCTAAAATACCCATGTAATACAAACCCATAATTAATTATATATTTAATACCTACTTAGTTGAAGTTGTACACAATAATGTAACTCGAAAGTAAAAAAAAAATACATAGTCCATTCCCTCTATAGGTCAACTTATAAATTATCTAGCATACATTATTTAAAATTCACTAAAAATTCCTTCAAATTTCTATTTTTAATAAATTATTATAGATAAAGATACCGATTTTGAGAAAAAAATGATTATTCATAGATTCACTAGTTGTAAAAGAATGGATTAAGCAATAGGTAAATAAAACTAATTTATTGTGCCTAGTGCTTACTTTTATAAGGTGTGTAAGATTTTATAATTTTCTATTTGGAGTGATAATACAACTAATAAAACATATTGCTTACCTATATTGAGTATAATATGCGTACCTATATATAGCAACTATTAATGTTCTAGAATTATAGCCATGATAAATACACTTGAATGCGACCTAGCCGTGTTTCTCGATTGGGACATGTATAATGTATTGATATGGTCCTGTTGTACTGATATTTGAAAAACATGTCTATAAACATTGTAATTAAAACTTAAATTGAACTTCTTTCCTCCCTTGGTTAAAAATTAAACAATTACAAATATAATATACGAATATTTAAGCACATTATATGGAGGTTAGGAACGTATTATTAACTGAAAAGATACATCGTAATAATAAAAGTAAAATTGATAAAAATGGAACTACTGTAGTTGAGTGAATATTTATTCCAATTAAGTATAAGTGTAAACATTGGGTTACTCCAACTTAAAAACAGACAGCAGTAGAGCACGGGTTCTTCAAAATCATATAAGACGTTTTTAAGGCTTAAAAACATGATATTATTTTATATTTATTTTTGTATTATGTGTTGAAGGTCATATTGTAGAGCACCTTCTGCATTTTACAACTGAAATTTATGTTAGAAATATTATTATTTGATATGACTTTATGTCTTATGAGTCCATAATCTCTCTTAGTGTTCGTTTTTAAGAAATCATTATAACCAACCAATTATAAATAAATACAGTTGACATATTTAGTAAAATAAAATTTAGAGAATACAGTTTTTTTTGTATATTAGTGTTGTACACTGTACAGTGTAAACTTATCGGTGCAATATTTTCGGAAAATATTTAAAAGTAAAATAAATTACTTTGATAGCAATAATATCATAAATTATATTTATTATTATATATATAAACATTGATTAAATATACTTTATAATGTATATTTAATCAATGATCAGAATCGTTATTCGTATGCAATGATTTTTTACCATTGAATCCAAATTTAACACATCCATTACAGTGACCGTTTCTATATACCTAATGTATAGAAGAGTTGTACCCACTCACCTTTTTGGAATTTGAATTCGTCAAAGTCGTCGTCGGCTCCAAACCGGTAACTTATCGTCAGATTGTAATAGTTAGATCAGGAAATAGTTAATTCAGATCGGTTTAGAGTAAGGACTACGGAGCTAGGGATGTGGAATAGTCAAATAGGATTTAAACGACCGTGCTCCCACCCCCAAAGCCGTAACACTCTATGGTTGATTGGAGTCAAGGGAATACCTAGGAGAATCCCCAGTTGTCATTCACTTAGAAGTGGGAAAGAATGATTACCATCCAGCTTCCAATATGCCGCGTAACTGGAGGATACCTACTCCTCAGTACTCATCATATAATGTTCACAGCAGGTAACCGTCACCTTATTCATCGCTTTTTAGTTCTATCAGTTCTATAGTATATGTGGGGATGAGGTTTACTATGAAGTGGTCGCTGTCTATAGTGATGTAGTCGACCAATATATTGAATCCACTACAAAGTCAGTAGCCGATGACGTATTCGTAGTATTTTATAACTCCAAGAGATCCGGTGTATCTACTTGTGGGTGATATCCATACACTGGGCTGATGTAGTTATGTATGTGTTAGTGAAGAATTTCTTTGTTTCCACTTCAAAATCGATGGTTTACTAAAATTGTAAGCATTTAGCATATACATGTAAAATGACTTTATTTTCCAATAAAAAAGTGAGTAAAATGGGTATAATATACTTATTATATTATAATAAAATAACTATCAAAAAATCGATGGGTTTCAAAAATTAAGTTAAACACTTAAGTCATTAAGTTTGAAGTTACTTGCCATAATTTAAATTTGTAAATTCGTAAAACACTTCTTTCTTATCCTTATTTGTTCTTACGAATCTATAATAATTCATTTCACTTCCATATTTACACCCTAAATTCTTGTTGTCTTATAAAAACTTTTATCGGTAAAAAAGGTTTGTTGTTTCCTAAAAATAATAAGATTGCTAAACAACATGATGCATTATGCACAAACAAGAAGTGCATTACAAAGTATTATTGTCGAAAGTCATAAGTTAAACAATTATGAAATAAATGACATGAAATAAACCACATGTTCTATATGAATCAAGGTAGTCAAGACACTAATATTTGTAAAGCTTGTGTTTTCCCTGTAAAACACTTGTACTAATAACGGCTGCAGATAAGTGGTAGACCACGTTTGCTGATAGAAGGCTAAAACAATAAAACAAATACAGATAAATTTAGGTAGTTACTCATCGTTCTCTGTGATTGAAAATCAGTACTAAATGCATCGAGTTCACATAATCTATTTACTAATCATCAAAACAATATATTAAGTGGGAATGATAACTAATTTTTTCTTAATTCAAATCTCAATCAGTAGGTTAGGTTACCTATACTCAATAATAATATAACAAATTTAATATAAAATACTTTTTTTTGTAATCATGTCGTACAGAAAAAAATATTATCACAGAGATACTTATTATAATGGCAGTATAATTTCTATGTAGTTTTTATATTAAAAAAGCGAGTATTTGGATGTCGTTCTGTTGTACATTAGGTGTCTAGAAGGGCGATGTAATGGATGGTATTAAGTTTGAATTCAATGATATAATATCATTGTATACGAAAAACGATTCTCAGCGGAGATGGTATATGTCAGTCTAGGATATTTTTATTGTTATTACTTTGTGTATTGTATTAATTTGATAGCCGATGAGTTGAATTAGTATTTTTCATAATATCATTCTTAAATTATCAATGACGCTGTAAAATTATTATATATAGTTATGTAAAATCGGTTTTTTTTGTGAACCAAATTACAACAAAGCGCCTAAGAATCGTTATTCATTATTGTGTTAATATGTAATTTCGTCTAAATTTGAACTTAAAATAACTATAAAAAAAACTTTGTTTACGTTTATTTTTAGATTTTTTGGTTACAGTATTTACTACTTACGTGAAACCTCGTTTTAAATTAAATAAAACATTTTATCGACGTTAATTGAAAAAAACTAATTATCATCGAAAATTTCATTTGCCTATTTATAGCTCAACATTAGTCAAAATATTTTGAAAATTTAGAAAATTCTAATACAAACATATTCAGTGAAAATTGTATGTATCTGCGGTCATTTGAGTTAGGTTACATCAAAAACCAAAATAGATTTGGTCTTAAACTGGTTTTGGGTAAAAATTAACGTTTTTCCTTAATTTTTTGTTTGTTTCCTGTCGCTTTTTAAAACTATTGGAAATTTTAAATTTTGAAGTCCTGAATGCACCAACTAGATTCACTTTCCTACAAGAAAAGTTGCTGTTGAAGAAAATCGAAGCACCTTTAATGCCCCAAACCGTGATGACTGACACACAAAAAAAAAAAAAAATAATAAAAATAAAAACATACATCATATTTGTAAAATCAATTGCTCCACTCAGGATCTAAAATGTTATTAATATTGATAACTACTTTTGCAAATAATTACCCACCTACAAAACTGTACTTATCTAGTTAATGCATACTAATTAAAGAATATATTATGAGGTTATATAATATATAACCTTCTGTTATAAATATAATTTGTATGTCCATTTTATTTGAACCGTGTGAATATTTTAGTTAATACAAAACTTGTTAATACTATGTTGTGATGGTGAATAATTTTAATAGAGTATTTATTCTAAATCTAAATTATTCACCATTATATTTCAATTTTGTTATTATTTATATTATATAAGTAATTAAGTAGATGTAGATTTTGACTTTGAACACTCTTCTATAGCCCATGCTATATAGAGCTTATACTAATAATTGTGATTAAAACTGTTTATTTTTTTTATTTTTTCAAATTTGTTGCTATTTTTTTAATTTGCTGTTAATATCGTTGCTTGCAAGTACAAGTTAAAACTAAAATTGTTTAAAGCAATTGTTATTTTCTTATCAACTTGAACAAAATTTTGTTGATTTTTCAAATAATAATACTTAAATATTCACATAAATACTATAAATTATAACAACAATTTTATTATTTTTCAAAATGTATAATGTTTTAAACATTTTAAATATCTATGTATATTGTATACTAGTTATAACTTACTAGTACATGGTATATTTTATTAAATTCAACAATTTTTATACATTAGTAAATTGTAAATAACACAATAATCATACTCTAGCGCCTGGCAGACATAAAATAAAATAAATTCCAGTTTTTTTGGTTTAAAATTATATCATTATGAACGAGTTAATTATTGTAAAATAAGAAACTTTTTTGATTATCTATTACCATTATTTATCATTTATTACCTATATAAAAATAAAATAAATTATTTTTATTTTTATTGCAATACTGGATTTAATTTTGCCATCTACGAGTTTTTTATTGTAACAATATCCAGTTACATCGCTATAGGTACAATAGGTACATACTATTTATTCATCTAAATATCTATTGTAATTTTTCTTTTTAGTTAGTGAAATTAGGTGTAGCACCTAAATAATTTCAAAATGTCTTGTAATGTTCGTTTTAGAAAAAGACTCAAATTAATTTTAACTAGAAAGGTTTTTGAAAATATTAGCTACTATGTTGTAGAACATGGTATAATATTAGGTACATTTGATGTGTGTTATCCATTGCCGTGATAACTGATAAATTGTTACGAAATTAATTGATGTTAATTATTTTACAAGCAGCATTTAAGTTTTCTTGAAAATTGATTATTTTATCACTTTTATTTGTCCTATTTAAATGGTATCTGGTTATTAGGTAGTTAAATTCCTTTTTATGAGATGCAATAGTTGCAAGCGAATTGTATCAGTCTATAATATTTATATATACATTATTTGTGTATATATATTGTATAGGTGTTTATATGTACAGTATGTTTAGTTGAGTCCTATGTATTCACTTATTGTGTATGCTATATACATGTAGTATAAATTTATAATGCTCTCTTGTTTTTAGAACTTATAAGTAATAACATATTATATTATGTAATAACTTTTCTAGTACAAACTCATTAGGTGGTAATCATTAAGTTTGAATACTTAAAAGTTCACACTTAATATTAGTGCTGGGCAAATTTTTCATCAATCCGTCATCCAGATTGAATTTTTTATGAAGGATTGAATCCGAAATGCGGTTTATCCGGATTCACCGATCTAATCCGTCAATCCGGATAAACTGATTGAATCCGTAAACCTGGTAAGCCAGAAAATAAAATATTTTAACGAACTGAAAACAGTGAAAACTGAAGACAGCAGTCGTACTGCACTATGGAGTATAGTAAGCATATACGATGTGATAAGAACTAGAATACTTGAATTTTTGGGTTTCTTGTTTGAGTTTAATTTTTAGAATTAATAACATAAATCCGGATTGGTAAATGTAATCCGGATTGATAATATTAATACGGATAAATGGATTGTATCAGTAGTTTCAATCCGGATTCGGTGCCCAGCACTACTTAATATAGACTATAGTTATGATCAAATATTTAAATGTAGGTATAAGGCATAACTACATAAGTACCTACATCAAAGTTATATTATTAGGCATTCAAATTGTCAAACACTATTACAATATTATTCGTATACTACAATCCATAAAATGTTCTAACTTCATTTTACTAGTTCAATAAATATTATTATGTGGCTTGGTGAGGAGCGGTCAATTTGCTGAAACACTATGAGCGTTAGTACCGGCAGTCATTATTGTTAGCTCCTAGATGGGTGACCACCCGGGATTTTTAGCAACAAAATCCTTGTCAAACATACATACGTGTTCCAATCAAACCGTTCCTTTCTACAAACAGCTAATGGCCATAGTTTTCGGGCTCAATTAAAAAAAAATTTAAAAATTTAAAAATATTATTACATCGGTTCAATTAATACATTTATTTTTAGATACAATTTCTTTTACGAAATGACAGGAAAAAATATTTTAAAAACTAATACATTATAAAAATACTATGTACAATACAAATTACTTGATAAAAAAAAATACTAGAATCGGTTGTAACTATTAATAACCTTAAATTAATTTAGTTGAAATGACTAAATCTAACTTATAGTATTTCTTAAATAATTAATAACTTTTGATTAATGATTTATACAATATTAAAATAAAAATTAGGTAAACATTGAGAACTAAAAACTTAATCTTAAATAGACAAAAACCTAACATGAATAATTTTTAAAATTGTCGAGAATCTAAATTTGATACCTATATGTATCTACCTACATATATTTAGTAAATTTTAAACATACTGTTGTTTTAACTGTAGCATCAGTCAATGCATAATGCATATAAATAATAAAACAAAATATATTTTTAAATAGGTACCTATAATATATGTTCATTAATTATTAATTTATATTTTTTTCTCTACAATACGTTGTATTAAAAACTAAAAAAATTGAAAGCGTATATAGTGACAACTACAATTTATTATGATGGCCATAAACTTTTAACAGTATTTTATACTACGCGGTAAGTCGTAAAGACTTTTAGGCTTTTAGCAAGTACTAGCACCTATGTTAACATAGATTAACTATTATATGTAGGTACTGTGTAATACGATTTAAACGATAAATAGTTTTACGGATCTCCATAAAATTGTTCAGTTATTAAAATATAACTGCATGATATTATCTATTCACGTAAAATTAAAAATATGAATGCTCGTAATTTCAAATAATAAAAAAAATTTACTTAATAAGAATATTGTTAAGAGTACCTACTTTGGATATTATACAAGATAAAATACAATTAAAACGATATAAAGTTAATTGTTTATATCGATAAACTATATACATAACTATGAGATTTAGAATATTATCAATATGATCAAAATCAATAGAAATAATAGGTAACGAAATGAGACAATGTGAACTAATACTATAACGTATAAGCACTATCATACACATATTATATACATAATATATTGGTGAGAATAAACAAATAGCTACTGTAAAACATATCAAAGATATTCAAGTGTAAAAAACGTACTTAGAAGTTAGAACCTGCAATCACAATCATATGCTGTTTTTCCACGTACTAATGTATGGGGACTCTGTTGATGGACAAATAAATCGATCGAATTCTTTAGACCAGTCTGTCGATTTACGGCCAACTGGTTCCATCATGTTGTTCCATAAAGCATTTGCAGCTGAAATATAATCATGTTAAAATATAATAGGTACATTGGTGTTGTTTCATTTTGACATTCTTAGATCAGGATTTGACGGCAAATTTTACAACAAAACAAATATGTATGTATTTAACTATTTAGTTAATTTTAATTGTTTGTAACTATTATAGGTAACTCATAAAACTCCTTCTTTGAAATTGTATGGCCATTAAACAAGGTTTCAAGATGTTTAAATATAAAATACATGTTTAATTTATTTTATAAGTGTAATACGTAAGAAAATTGTAATATGATATTTTTTTTCCATTGAATATGTTCAACACTGAAATTGTCCATGTAAATTCAATTTTTAAATTGTTTTTTTTTTTTTTTTGTGCAAGAGTTAGTTACATGAATACCGGTAGAAGTAGAATTCGGCCGTAGTCACGTTTCAAACTATAGTGTATGTAATAATAGTATTAAGAATTGACCTTGATTATTTTAGAATTTTGCGTTTGATTGGTCCTTACTCTTTACTTTTTTTGTCTATTTACAATTTTTATCAAGACTTAGAAAAAATATGATTTAAAAAGTACTTAAATAGACTATTTTAAATGTTCATTCAAAATTTAAAAATGTATAACAAAAAAAAACTATTGAAGTAACTATTTCGTAATTTTTCGTTAGGTTTTTTCGATAATTTTGAAAAGAATCAGAAATGTTTTGACACCCAAAATACAAACCAGATAAAATTTGATTATTACAGACCACTTTCACCTCATTGCAAGTTAAATCATTGTTTTCTGCTATAAAAATTGTCTCTAAACACACCAATACAAGATATTATTGTAAAATTAACCCAACGCCTCTCAGTATCTGAGATATTGAATAACTGCTTATAATATTTTGAACTGTGTATTTTTTATGTTTTAATCAATACCTAGCTTGTACTATAAAAAAATAATTCAATATTTAATCATAAATTTTAAAATATTTTTGAATAATTTTGAATATTTTTTTCAACATCCAATCAACATTTTAAAATTATTCTTACCTCTGGCATAACCTTTTTGACTGAAATGAAAACAATCACTCGCCAAATACGTTGTATCTGTAGTATTAAACCGATTTAATGGGAATTTCAGATGTTCTGGAAATGTTTGGAGAACAACTGCAAAATCTTCTTTATTCTTCAGTTCTTCATTTTCCATCTAAAAATTAGTGTATTCATACAATTAGCTTATATATATGAAGGCGAATATAATAATTGAGAAAGGATGTAATTGTTAAATAAATGTCGTCAAATAATATAGGAAAATATTGCTAAAAGAATCATGTTTTACTAGAATGTTTATCTTTTTTTCCAGCCAATGACAATGTACTCTCAAGATCAATTTCAATAGAAAAAGAGATACTAAAACCCTCATATTTTGTTTTGCTAGTCGAGTTTTAAAGAAAACTACAAAAACGGTCCAATCCTAATTTCAGCCCCGGGTTTTTTTCAATATTTCCAAACTCAGACCGATTATATTTATATTTTTAAGATGTATTTAAAATCAATCACATCTATACTACTATAGTTATCTTTTTAGTAATAACGACTACTATGCGAACTATACTAATGTATTCTCTCGTTCAGTTAATCTCGAGGCTCTGTAACCGTTACGATTTTAAAAACAAATAGTGATCCAAAAACTTAGTATTATTATATTATTATGATAAAGTATTTGGAACACTTGTTGGGGTGGTGAAACTTTTTATTCAAAGTTTAACGGCTTGTTCCAAATATTTGTTTGATTATTGATTTTTGAAAAATATATAATAAGACACCTATTTTACAAAGCTAATAAATACTAAGGCTACTATAGAGACATGTCTCAATACACCGTGCAATCATTAACAAACTTCGAACACCAGTCCGCTTTCCACCATCAACCATTTTGTTATGAGATCGAGATACAAGAGTATCTCTATTACTTTTCAAAATTGAAGACGGATTACGCGGGTAGGTAGAATAGAGAAAAACAATATTTAAAAAAACAACTATCTACTAGCTAGGTAATACAAAAGATACCTTAGTGTCTAAAGGGGTTAATACTACAACAAAATTAATACGGATGTATATGTAAAACGTATTAGTCAGTTATAAATTATAATATGATTATTTTTTAATGATTCAGTGAGTCATCACCTATTTCACTGTTTCTGTCTCTAATTATGCACAATACTGTCTTATGTTACCTAGGTTCAGTCTAGACGTGCAATGTTTGAAATGGAAAACAAAGAAAGGGGGTTGAAAAAATATAAAAATATTTGGCACACCCTCAGTTATACAACTGCACATACTTTAAATTGAAATAAACGGTTTTTTAATGATGCGATATATTAAAAAAATTATACCAACATTTCTGTAACTTCAAAATTATAAAAACACATGTATTAATATTTAATTTTGAAGCAAAAATATTATTCTGCAGATTGCAGACTTCTATTGTAGACTGTTAACTTAACCTTAAAAATGTAATTTGGAAGTTGAATTTTGTCTATACTTAGTACCTACCTACTGGTTTTTATACCTATAACAAACTAAATAAAGAGTGTTTTAAAATTAAAAAGATCGGTTTAGCCAAAAGGCGAAGAATAAGATCAATTTAGTTTTAATTGTGATATTATGTATTCATTTTTTTAAATTAAATAAAGACTAAAAAAACTAAGACATTTTCTATATTTTTCAGCTATTTATTTAACACATTTAGGATTCATACACGTTACTATATAAAAATAAACTTACTATTTCTTTCTCAACTTCTTGAAACTGTTTCATCACTTTTATATAATCTGACAATTTATCTTGGTGTTGTGTCGAATACAAACATGGGCACTCTAGGATATGAGTGAAAAAGCAAATCCATGGCAGATTTGTAAAACTAAGTAAAATTTCTAAATCTATATAACACAAACAATATTTAAATTAATACTTTTTTCATATAACATTATTTCTTTATTGAGGAATAATGATACAGTTATACTAGAGTTATAAAATACCCATTCATCCTTATTTAAAACTTAAATTCTTACAGTTCGTAGTTATAAAATATTTGTTTGGTAGTAAAATTATTTGCGCCTTATTATGTGAATATATTTTGGCATCGATAATCAAGTTATCAACCACGGTCGATTGTCGATAGATATCTGTTATCGATTTGAAGAATTATACATTTATTATAACTTATTGTCATTAGATATACTTATGCCAGGTTGCATGAATAATCACTTAATATTTAAACGAATCAATATTGAGCTCTAATGGTCCTTTAAATATGATTTATTGGCCCATGATTGGTCCATTAAATTTTATAAAACCATTAAGTGAATACATTTTTCCGGCATTAGAATCGTACTAGTTAGAAATTAGAATAACATACAAAAAGACGTATATTAATAAATATATTTAAAAAACAATTTATATCAAGGCTATAAAATAATAATTACATAGGTACGTTTAATTTTATGGAAATCACAGGTTTACGATATTGATCGTTCTGATAATTGCATGATTTAAATTCGGCTTAATCATTTCCCGGGTATTTTGGTCTAAATACTTTCATACAGAATTTCAAATGTCAACTCATATTGTGTTACCCACTCGTTAACACAAAGTGTTTGTTAATGTTTGATGGATTTTCGATTCAAAATCTCAAAAGTTTAAATAAAATATAGTAATCCACCAGTCACCTACGTAATAATATGATACTAAACATAATATATATTACTATATATTTTTAAGTGTTATTATTTGTTAAGAATTACTGTATGCGCATGGTAGGTGTATATATTTTATACATCAGTTTTTATTTTCCACCACTAGAGTGCATAGCTATAGTAGAAACGAGAAAGTTGAAAATTGAAATTATAATAATTTATCTTTTAGTCACTAAAGTTTAGTGTATGGTTTTTCAATTAAGATTAATCTAATGATATACCCGGAGGCTAAAATATTTTTAAAAAATACTTGTACAATTCTTTATGGAAATTTGTCATCTTTAAAATGTCATCCATTCTAACCTCATAGGTCTAATCTATCTATCCAGAAACTCTGTACATTACTTAAACATTTTAAAATTTATTTTAGGTCCATTTCATGAAATATTATAATTATAATTAAAATTAATCTATTACGAAATCAATAAAATCTTTACCCATTTTAATATTTTTTACAACCACGATAGAAATATTGGTAATTTGAGACATTATTTTTGTTGTTAGTTTGATGGTTATTTAAATAATTAGTTAATATTGTAATGTGATATAAAAGTTAACACTGTTTTTGATAAAATGAATGTACAACATTTCAATAAAATATTTTTTTATACCCATATTTATATTTTATAGAAAATCTTCTATGAATGGTTAGTACTTTTTTGTATCTATGTGATTTGTTTTAATAATTTTTTTTTCTTTAATATTCAATTTAATTTACTTGGACTTAGAATGAAGTTGACTATAGTTCGTGGCAAATGTTTTTTTATATATAGTAATGCCTCTAAAACTTCTTGTCTATGTTTTTCAGCATACGTAGTATAATCTTCGTAACACAGTTCTAAGCAAAATGTATTCGAACTCATCATCATTGTAACTAACTGTTGAAAGAAATCTCTGTTATTATGTTATTATTTTTCGTATTAAATCATGAAAAAAAAAAATATATATTTCAGTCTTACCTTCCAGTCTTCTGTTATATTAACCCTCTTATCCATTTTGATTCTTTTCACCAGTTCTCTTGTCATAAATGGTAAGTCTCTACTGAGAGCACCGACTTCAGCTACGTTAAATTGAGAAAAACGCTGTTCAGCCAATGCATCGTCATACGCATAGCCAATCAATTTAGGATTAAAGACTTTCAAAATATTTGGTAAAGTTAAAAATTCTCTCCATGTACCTTTTCCACCTAATAATAATAATTATAAAAAGAAGTTAAATAATTTTGCAAGATAAATCCATATTTAATTGTCCCATATATTATGTCTCTATAAACTTAATTAAAAATAATACCAGCTGTCCATGATGACCCACGATGATCGACGACTAATTGTGGTAAAAAATACGAAAAGCTTCCCGTCCCGACTGTCAAAGAATCTCCAACACTGCCGATTACATCTAAGTCACCTGGTCTTAGTTCATGTACAGACGTTGGCCTTGTTTCAGATCTAGTTCCATTGGTGTTACAAAAAAACTTGGATGACTTCAGTACTCTCTTTTGAGTTTTCTGAAAAACAAAACAAGGTTAAGTTAAGCCTGAATACACCATGGGTGATGTGTTCGTATCCCGAATGAAATTAACTTTATCCGAACCTGTAGCATCCGAGATTTGTCTATATGATGCTGTGAGCTGAACATGTTTTGCAAAAAAAGCCTTGCAGGATACAAATATTTGTCTTGAAGCTGTATAACAGATTTTGGTATATCCGTTAAATTATCATTAGATATCTGATGCATCCATTTCGTTGATTGAAAGTTTGGTCTCCATGTTAATGTGACGGTACAACACCACAAAAAGCACACGCTAATTGCTATTATATCTGATTGTAAAGTAAATTATTTAAAACTTAATTTTCATAGAATAAATCAGCTGTTTTTTTTTTAAAAATTAATTATTTAAATCCTCAATATGTTTTCTTAGTTGACTCTTATACAGTGTTTATACAGTGTTCATACTTTAAACATTTACATATACAAACAAGTTCAAAGAAAAATAATTTTATTACAATTTTAAACAGTTTTCAATAAATAATTTCAGAATATTTTTTTAGATTCTGAGCCGAGTGTTAAAAATTAGAAACTCCCTAGTATTTTACAAAATGAAAACAAAATTAAAGAAAAAGCTGGCATTTTTACGAAAAATCAGTCTCCAAGTAAATAATTTTGTTTCTTGTTGTAACTTAAAAATGAATAACCGTAAACTTGACATTTTCAAGATGGGTATGATAAAATAAAAATATATATTTTAGATCATCTGAGCTATTAATAGAAAATTGTTTGGCATTTTTTAGATTTTATTCAACTTAGTTACGTATGTTTAGTACAATTTTTGTTTGAGATTAAGATATCTTGACAATTTGTAACATGGTTCATTTGTTCTTCACAAGTTTTTGGTATATCAATTGAAAAATATCGAAAATACATACATATTCACAAGTCACAATTAATTGAAGTCATTGTGATATAATATTAAAGCCACTTTATTATTATTTTATGTTAAATTGTTCGTAATACGTGTCTATTCAATTGAAACTACCGTAAATCCAAACATATTGGTAACTTTGTACATACTGTGTTTGGTTTCTTTAAAGGTTCATTAAAAAAAAATATGATGCTCGTAACAAACTATAGAATAACGTGTGACAAAAAAAATTAAATTGTAAATTATTACAGGGTTAAAAACTGTTTGAATTCAAAATGTTGAGGAAACTCGTCAAAATATCCAAGATTCAATACTTATTTTGTAATTAAAATTCTGTACAATTTTTATTGTTATACCTACCTAAGGTTTGAATTTAAAATTTTGTTTTTGTTTTGTAAATCAAAAATTGATAACTATTACTGTAGAGACTTAAAAATTTCACCAAATATTTGTATTTGTATTTTTACAATATTTGTTTTTTTAGCGAAATTAGTAAACAATTTAAAAACATTGAAGAAATTCGTCAAAACTGTGAATTATTTTATAAACATGTTGTCTGACAGCCTATCGAGGAGGTACACTTATCTTATAAAATAGAGCTCCGAAATGATTTTTTTAATTGTTGCCTCTTGTTTTAAGATATTTTTTTTTACAATCACTCGTTACTGATTACTATCAATGTTAAAAATTCATCACGAGCTTCTAAATTAATTTAAAATAAAGTAAGTACTCGTATGTAAATGTCGGACAATACCAATAAAAATAAAAATTTAATATACATAAAAAATATAATGTTTTCAAATATATTATATTAAATATTTTTTTTATTAATTTCAAATATATTACACTAAACTTGTGGAAAAAAGATATTATTATAGATATAAAAAATTATAGTAAAAACTCGCAGCTGATAGTTGAATATTTGTATTAAAATCAAACATTGATTGTAAAAGTAATAATTACTTTAAAATAAATCATAAAAATAAGCACCGGTTTTTACAACGACAGAATACATAATGATAAAAACGAAATGATACTATTATAATAGCATTGCAAGTTATTACTGATATCCGTTAAACACGTGAATACCATTTTTTAATTTGAAATTTTGATAACCGTTGCTACTATATATAGCTATAATATTGTGATCGCCAATAATACCACATTATGAATGTTGATAAAAAAAAACTGTAAAAATCGTGTAAGGCTCATGGAATTTTTTTTTGTAATAAACCACTATTAATAAAACGTATGAGAAAGTAAAAAAATAATAAATATGTAATAATAAAAGCACTCACCTTTTTCAAAAAATCGTCTCATCGCGTTCGTTTCGTTTTGAACGGCACGTGTGATTTTTGTATTTTCGGACCACGACAGCGACTTCGATATCGACTTGCTGCAGCGACTATCACTTAACTACAATCGGCAATAAAATATTGTAAATATATAAACTGGTGTTTGAATGATGTACGAAAACGGTAAAATATAGTTATACATTCTATTAAATCTAAGTACGCGCTTGTTCCGTCTAGCGCCAACCGCGTTTCTTACAATAATAATAACAATATTATACATACCCATTACCCACCTAATGATAAAATACTATTATATTGCTATAATTTTGCTGTTTCCGTCGCCGCCCTCTTCGTCGTCGTAGTCGTCCTATTAAAATAGCCGCGGGCACGACGGCGGTGGCAAGTTCACGGCAGCAGTAGCGTTCACGTCTGACCTCAGTGGCGACGACGAGTATTTATCTTTATTTCCGATGGCCACCACCTGTGCGCGCGTCCTTTGCGCGGCGTGCCGCCGGAACTGGCGGGTGGGCAGGCGGCGTTCACCGACACACATTAACATTATACAGCATACATGCGTAATAATATATTATACCTCTTTGCCTGGACGTGTGTACCTATGTATTTCGCCTAAACGTGACTAACCACGGTCGGTAGGATTAGACGAATCGACTTGATTATTTAAAACCCGAATAAAATAATATCATGCATAACTTAATATTATAATAATGTTGTACTTAATAACATTACTGTGAACGTAACCGTCTAAACTGGCGTATAATAACACTTATAATATGTTATAACGTTCCGGAGATTTTGGTATTATTATGAACATCGTCGGCGTACATCTTGTCAGCCATCTCCGGACCACGATCACCAGCAAGTGTCGAGGTCTAGGACGGAAACCTTGACGCCACTTATCGGTTCTTGTGAGTTCACGAAACTATAAAAGTAGTTACAAATGCTTCAAAGGGGGAACTTTCATTTTCCGATGTTTTTCTAATTTTCGAACATTTTTTTTCTTCTAATTTTCTGTTAGTTTTATTAATGTTTAGTGCATATAATGTATTAACACATGTAAGCGATTTTAGTGTAAATCAGGAAATTTAAAATATTAGATCTAGAATTATAATATCACATGTACCTACCATAATATTATATTATTATATTCATAATATTTGCATTAATATGTCTTAGGTATTTTTAATGCGTACTAAATGTCTGTCGTTATGTATATTATGAGAGCGATAAAATTTTTATCTATCTTCAACGAATATCGGATGTGGTGTTTTATCGGGACTCAAACATATATGAAACAACAACTAATTCAGTTTAAAGCCAGTTAAAGATACATAACTATCTGATTTATTTCCATTATATTGATAATTTATTGTTGTAAGTTTGGTCTTTAGTTTTTGTATTATTCTTTGCTTACTTAAGATAGAGTGTTAATAATGCTAAAAACCCAAAGTTTTATTTTTCAATATTTTTTTATATTTGGCCACTAGTTATGTAACTTATAAGCTATAAGTTATAACCAATGGAAATAAAAATATAATTTTTTTGAGTTTTTTTTGAATTTTTATAAATTCTCATAGGTAAGCTAAATATGTAGATAAGTCATAATATATTTAGAATTGAACGCTTGTTTTTACCATGTATAATGTTTAAATATAGATGATTTATGGTAAATGTCAAAATTTTGACTTGAAATGTTATTGGTGTATTGGTTAATGTTCGAATAATACTACCCATACTGTAGATTCATTTTTTTACTCCCATAAATATTGTCGTCACCGGGTCCAGTCAAAATTATCGGACTGCGCGTAGTTACGACATATTTTAATAATGTTTTTGGTCAGCAGTCATTGCACTCGTCCAACGTTGGCCCCCGAAATGGAATTTTTTAGTAAACACACTCTTACAATATTAATATACTTGGGTGTAACTCGATAAGCAAGCCAGCACGCGCATCTGCATACGTAGACGTAGGTATGCGCAAGTTAGTACGTGTGAGCAATTTAATTCCAGCAACACTTTTAGTTTTATTTTTCAAACAGGTTAATGACACGATCTAATATTGCTATGTCTGTGACGATTACCATATAAATAGTTTTAGGGTACTTACAACTGTATTTGTTGTGGTTTCTGATCATCATACCGTAAATATGCTGTAAATAATTAACCAATAGGTACTTAATATAATATTATGTCTGTGCAATAACGTATTATGTTAAAATAATAGGTAGTACTTAGGTGTTAGGTAGGTATATACTTTAATAGCTGCTATTATAAAACAACAGATTTTGAAAATATTTCATTAGGTACTAAAATAATATAGCCATTAAAGTTGATGTTGCTTACACAAAGTTATGTGACTGCTCTAAGCATTAATAATAGTATTTTAATTTAATTTTTTTGATAGATACCCGGTGCACGTATCGTTGATTTAATGCAAGATTTTTACGAGAATTAGTATTGCATTTAATATACCGTAGCCCACACAAATAAGATAAACATACCTCACGAAGTAAAATTATTAAATAGAAAAATTATTTGATAATTTATTATTTTACGTCGAATAAACAATTGAATTGGAAATTATGTTGTAGTGAACGAGGCACGTGTAGAATATAAATAATATAATCAAGATTGAAGCATTCGCCAAACAGTTATAGTACGGTGAATAATTAAATAATAATAATATATTATGGAATACCTATCTATAAACATTATTATGTATAATATTAAAGTGCAGCTGAATGAATACATTTTATATCTACCAGCTACATTACAATATTATTTATCTTATTTAGAAAAACGTAAAATATTATTATTTTTTAAACTTATAATTATATCTGATTCAATCAATAATTATGCATGCAACAATATTTTAATAACATAGATTATGTGTTTAAGATTTTTAAGCAAATGTGTTAAAGTATTGTACCTATATTATATAAAATGTATAAGTTACTTTCTTAAATATACAGAAAATAATGAAGAACTTTGAGAAAATGTTAATAATATCCTTCTTTAACCAAATCTATTCCAGTTTAGTCAGTGATATCTTAAGACTTTTAATTATTTAAATACAAAATTTAATATGTATTTTTAATTAATACTTTATCACAGGTTCACAAAACATGTAAACAAATAATTTTTAATATTTGTATTAACCTACTCAATGTAATATTAATCATAATATTTTGCAAAACATAATATTTGTTTAATACTAAGCCAATCAATTATGTGTAAACTATATTAAATTGTTAAATTATTATACCTTAAAAGGAAAAGGAATATGATACTGGGTTGAGCAGAGGACGAGGTGAACGAATTCACACGAAAACCTAACCTAACTTAACAAACATTCGATATTTAATCTAATGTTATAATAACTACACAGTAACAAGATTTATTCTATTTTTTTTTTTTGTAACTGACCAATTAGTAGACCATTACATCAAATGTCCGTGTTTTGATAAAATATAAATTAGCAATTGGTATGGTTTTTTGTATTTTAATCTCAGAGTTAAGATACCAGAAAACACATGTTATGTATTATCTCCATTCAGAATCTAGATCACATGTACAAGTTTTTGGTATTGTATTTAGGTTTGAATGGTTTGATCTTTAAGCTACTCAGGTAGTTTTAAAAAGCTAACTTGACTTTAAAAAAAATAATAAAAATCGAAAATATCACATGGCTATAATAATAGCATAATTTGCCGGTGAACTTTTTTTTTTGATAAAGATAGAATAACTAACTTGTTAGGAATTCTATATTAAAATTTATAATGTTAGCTATGAAAAAAAAAACTTTTATGAATTTCTTACTAAAAAATAATTTACAAAACTAAAAAAATTTCTTATCGCTATAATTTATAAATAGCACAAAAAAGTCCAATTATTTTTACAAATCCCAAGTTGATGACAGAAAAAATCACACATTACAATTCCAATACATTCATTCGCTATACTCAGAATCTAAAAACTTATGACGTATCACGTAATATATTGTTATTTCAAGAAAAAAATTATAATTTTCATCGTTGTACTTGTAACACCTAGTTAATTATTTAATTTATTGGTACCTATTCTATAGTTAATGAGCAAAGTAGTTTATTGAATTAATCAATTAATGTTTGGTTACTTACTAAATTAAATGGTCTGTTCAGTTCTTCATGCAGAATTTAGTTTCATATTTTAATATAAATATTCATAACATACCATAATTTTTGTTATGAACCTATGACTGAGTATGTTAAATGCTATAATATTAATATTAGCTACTTTCATAGATTATAAAATAAAATACATACCTACCATGAGTTCTAGATAAGAATTAAAAACCATTCCATTGTCTAATTTATGACTAATTGAAAAAATATTTTCACATTTTTCGATTTGATCGGACATAATCAGATGGCTGCTTGAAGTTATTCTTCTAAATGGTTTTAGATAATAATAATTAAATGACATATTTTTAAATTCTAAAAAGAAATTTGCAATTATTTTCAGATTTTTTAATTCATCAAAATTGTGTAGAAGAGTGAGGGAAGGGGGGGGGGGTGTACCATGTGTACATTTAATGGTCAGTTTCATTATTTCTATTGTAATATTCCAGGTCTTGCAAGATAATTTTCATTTTACAAGATGTTAACCAATTAATTTTTCTAATAAGCTAAGTGAATGTTAGGATAAATTGTATACCAATCTTATTTAAAATTCTTCTGTTTATTAACGACACAAAAAAATGTCATTCTAAGTAAAGTTGTATAAGGTTTTGTTGTTCAGTCAATAACTGGATTCTAACAAAACTATTGCAGCTCTAGGACCAAACTAACTAACTGTAAACGTAATATATCAAACTGTAGGTGAATTATATCTTCATTGTTTCAATTTTTAACGTGGTCAAATTACAACTTTCTTGATAGTTTATTTGATATGATTAATATTGTATTACCTATAACAGGCTGTACTACAGCAACCGTTTAATTTACTCGCAGTGGGAGTGTCCTTATTAATTTCTCTAAGTATTGGACATCTATTCGAATGTAGTACCTACATGAAGTGAAGGTACCTATTGCATGTATTGTTAAATATGATAAATTGTATTGTTAGTTGCCCATGTATTTTCAAAGGACTTTTTACAAATCAATAACAAATAAAACACTTATTTCAAGTATGAATGAGTGTTATTAATTGACAGTACAACTTATGACAGGCATTTATATTGTAAGATTTGTGTCCAAACTTTGTCAGTTAAAATATTTAGCTTCATGATTGGTAATATTTTCAGTTTTATTTTATTTTCATGAAATACAAACTTGGTACATGCTTTTTAAATTTCACTTTTACCTTCCATTCTTAAATGAAAAAAAGTGTATAGCTAAGTACGATGTATAATGTACTTAGACACACTATATATAATATATATTACATAATTAGGAAAAAAGTTGTAGCAAAGAAAGGGATAAATACCCTATGTATAACCCTATTTAATTTTATGCAATACGATTTCATATATTACTTAAATATCTGCAATAGTATATAATACTTTATAATTATTATTACTATATGACCTTTTGTATTGCCCACATTTTGTTAAAATAATGTTATTTCACGTAATTCTGTGATAATACGTTAATCAATATTGTTCAAGTATGTAGCCGTTATTGTTTTTAACAATAACACTAATACATCAAACAATGTTGACTATATTTTTACATACTAAACAATTTTAATAGAATTTACCTTATTTTTACTATAAATACTATGAACATATTTGGTTTGATTAATTATTATTCTTGAAACTTGGGATGAATTGAAAATATTTATCAACACGTTGTTTGATGGCATTACTGAATTAGTTAAATGTCAGATCAAAGGTTTATATTTTGGTATTATGGTGATCTGAATTAGTCAGTTTTAAGTATCCATATTATATTTTCTATTAAATATCCAATAGGTATCAATGTACTATATTTTACTAATATATTGTGCCTGTTTGTCCGTTCCGACTACTGTTTTCATGTAAACGAAACGACTGTACCAACCATGGTTGATTTTATGTAGGTAAGCTATACACTTTTTGTTCTACACTTCTATAATACACAGATGTATATGTACATGTATATCCTTGTGTTCAAGCCTTCAAGGTATTGTTTTATTTGCATTAAACTAATTACATTTTTTAATTTTATTTTTTATATGGTACATCTACTATAAAATGTATTATTACTATATATGACAGCTTTGTTTGTCACTTATTGTTGTTCAGATGTATTTACTGCTTTAGTAAATAAAGAACTTTATAAAAAGTATCTAGTTTGTTTCCCTTCTTATTCAATGTAACACAGACAAATTATAATTTGTTAAAATTTATCTTGACACATCGATTATGTATAGATTATAGATTACAGTCACCAATAATTTAGCACGATCAATCAATTTTTCTAATACAGGTTACTTATTACAGAGAATTAAATATAAAACATAAACACTGATAAACGAAAAATAATTGCACACTAGCTAAATGTTACACACGAACAAAAATTATATTTAAACTTGTGATCAATAGTTTTTATAATCAAAATGTGTGGATATTAGCTAGATGCAGTCAATATTCATTTATAAGTTTAATGGTATGACGTTCTTAAAATAAATGTCTTAAGTACAATTGACAATATTACAATAGAAGACACATTTGGTAGAACAATATTGAGATATTATTAAATCTTTTACTATACAAATACCTGGTAAGAACTTAGAAAATAGTTGAAAGATAGTGAATGTTTTAACTGTTGTATTAATATTGTTGTTATTTGAAAACAATTCAAACATTAAATAGATACAAAAATAAATCAATATATTATTATTATATAAATCAACACTATAATAACAATAATATCAAATTAATATTGATTTAATACTGATTAATATTGATATCTTGAGAAAACTAACACTAAGTTGCTTAATTATATTATGTTAATATTTGTTGTAATGAATTAAATAATTTCTTACTATTTATTTATTAAAACGTTGTGTTTCGATTTTTGAATAAATTAGTATAACTTTAGTTGTATCAGATACTAGTGAGAAATTATATATTAAATTTAAATAATGTATAATGATTAGAATTATTATTTTTATTATGTACGAAATATATTTTATGTATTAAACTATAGTATTAGTTAGTGTACATTTCACTGTACCCACTTAATGTGGTTTTTTAGGTTATTTCGTATAATTTGTAATAACACATGCCCAAACACTGTGTATTGGAATCCATCATTATTGTTGTCAACCATTAAAATGTATACAGTTTTAATACTATTACGATATTGCCTAATTACTTATAAAATATCATGCTGAAATAATAACGTATTATTTTACTTTTCAGTATTTGATAATATTAATTTTTATTAAATTGAAAAAAATGTGAACCAACGCATGTTCAACGCAATACGCAATACGTTCATACGAATACCTGATCTAAATTATTATGGATTAAGGGGCTTAAAAATGTTTGGAAAGGTTAAAAATTCTCTCTGTGTGTCCTGTACACATAAACAACATTATAAAATACTTTCTAAAACGAACCCAAAGTTGTTTTTTATTTTTAAGTATAAGCAATAAATTAAAAAAGAAAACTAATTTTGTGAGGTGGAAGTTATCTTACTCGTGGGTTTAAATAAAAACGTATATAACTCGATAAAATATTTGTTTTTTTTATATTATCGTATAAGCTTCAACTGCTGCTATATTTTTAGTTATTATAATTTATAACTACCTATTTAAAATTGTTTTATTTTTACTAATTATTACAAATCAAATCCTGCAGAGCGGAGCGATGTACTATGTTATGCGTGTATGTGTGTGTGTGTTTGTCAGTAAAGTTTTCATTACATTTTGGACCACGAACAGTGCTTCAATGTTCAACATTTGGGCCTGTTTCTGGTAAAAAATGTTATCTAGTTAGTTCTCTGGTAAAAAGTATGAAATTCTTAATAATAGTTCAATTGATCGTCTTATTTTTTCTTTTTGTAATTCATTTTCTGTATGTACGAGTAAGTACATATCTACTTTTTGAGTTGTTTTCAACTTATTTTGTATTTCGAACAAATCCTCAATGGAAACCTTTGTGAGATTTATAATAACAGACTGGTCGGTAGCAGGAAAAGGGACTTATTTGTATTTTAGTGAGATGTTTATTGTGTTCATTTTGCATCCATTTTGGAACTAGGATATTTTTGAGTTTAAGACTTAAACACTACAACAAATAAGTGCATAAATAATTTCTTTTACTCTTTATTAAGATATATTTACAAAGAACAAAAAACATTATTGTATTATTTTAAATTATTTTGTATATCTATATCAGTTTTGTATTATATTTGTTTGTTGGTGGTACATTGCTTGGAAACACATGTATTATGTATCTAAAGAATTATACTAAAAAAATGTTAAAAATATAGCTTTTAAGTGAAGCTGTTGTTTTTATATTATAATAAATATAGGTATACCAGGAACTAACATAATTATTGTACTTACAAAGCTAATATTGTTTATTTTAATTTTTAAGGGAATTGTTTCGACTGAATAATTTTTACTTGTTTTAGCTTTTTCAAAATGATTTTTTTCTTTAATAAAAGCCTTTTTCGATATTTTTAAAACCTTTTAATAGTTAATAAGTAATAACTGAAGTTTTATAAGTATAGTTATGAGTTGAATAGTATAATATACCTTGGAGTTAATGTGATAGATATTGAATTATTTTTAAAATGGTTCAATATAATTAAGTGGATGTTAAAAAAAATAAATCGTATTACGTATAAGTCAAATTCAGTTAAGTTCAGTAATTTGGTCGGTAATATGAATGGTAGGTTATTATAAAATATCTACTCAATAAAACTTGAATTTTAGAAAAAAATTCTAGAACTGAATTTTTTTTTTGAATATCTACTTTTTGATTTGAAATATCTGATGCGGTGGTTGAGACTGCCATACTTCGCCAGGAACATCTAATGAACCTTTAAAATGAAGAATAATAATCAGTAGTGATCTAAATTCTAAATAAAAGCTTTTAGTTCTCAACAATAATGTTAACACCATTAGGTTCTATTCACACGGTAGATAATATTAATTAGTGATAATTTATTACTCATAACCAAAATGTACTAGATATTTATATTCAATGTGTCAATTACATAATAATCAGAAGATAGTATGATATTATGAATTATTGTAAATACGTGTATTAAAAAGAATGTATAATTCTATAAAAAATATGAGTTCCATCATTTTATTTATTATTTTCAACAATATGGCACATGCTTTTTAGTTTGGCCAAATTATGTTTCTCGGAAACCATAGTTGGGTACGTCGTACGTATAATAACGAAAAAGTTCCAACTAAGTCAAAAAATAATAAATACCCAGAACCAAATGGTTTTTTACGTTACTAGTTTTTTAATTTAAAATCAAGTTATAAATTATTTAGATTTGACAATAGTTGAAAATCATTCATTATAAACAAAAAATATTAGGTACATATTGAAGTTTAAAATTGCGTTCATGAAAAATTTGATATTATGGGACTGTTATTTTTGATTCTGAGCCCACGATAATTTGATGCAATTTATGTTTAAAATGTATAATATAAATAGCATTTCATCAAGAATTAATATATTACATTTTATACAATCATTAAAAACATCAATACGGGATTTATAAAAAAACATGAAGAATCTACATACTTAGAGAATATTTTAATTATTTGGAAACGCAATAACGACTATGGAGAATAAACAAGTTACTCGAATATTTTAATTATTATGATAGTTAGTGTTAGTTTTATTATTATTTTATTGATTACTGCAAACATTTTGATATAACATGTTTTACATGTATTTGAATCATCATAAATAGTATTAGGTAGTACCTATTATATAGTATAATATGTATATCGCTTATAATGTACACTCTTAAAAAATACCTATACTTATTTTGTTGTAATGCCCAAATGTGGTATATGTACCTTTATTGCTATACATAATGAGTTCTCAAACACTGTGTGGATTTTAATTACCGAACAAGTAAAACGCCCAATCGTCCTGCGCTGAAAGAAACTGATGAGAGGTAAATAAATCGGCAAATGTGACCTCGTCACTCGTTCAACTGCGTTTGTCCACCTTACACTTTTTTCTCGTTTACATTCCACCGACCCAATAATACAACAATGTTTAAAATTCAAATTTTGTCTGCCATTGTCACGGCCACAAAAAAAAAGTATTAAAATAAATAGAATTATAATAATACAAAGCTACTCAAAATGTTCTATATATGTACGCAAATAGCATTATGTTTAGCGCCCATACTCGTATTGTGTTTGGAAATTGTATACACAAACATGAATACAAATATACATGATGATTCGTGGAAATATCTTTAATAATACGAATAGGTAAATTATTATTTAAGCTTTACATTTTAATGTTATTTATATTATACAAGCTGCTCTATTAACCAACTATCTACTGTCTACAATCATACAATCAGTATTTCAGTAATTATTAACTTTTTGGAAAATATTATTTTAGATAATTTTATGTCACTGCCAAACAATAGTACATTTTTTTCATCATCAATTTTTAAGTTTTACTTTTTGTGTGACAGTATACATTTTTAATTTTACATTCCAAAATAGAATATTTTTCCGAGTAATTTTGAATAAGTACTTATCTAGTTAAAACTAATAATAGTAGCTATCAACAATTTAGTTGATAGTAATAGTGGACCAACATTTTGAGGATTACCTCTGTGCCACTATACACCAGTCTTCTAAACTTTGTAGTTTCAATACTTATCTACTAAAAATTCGATTTTTATGTATCAAAATACCTACTCTAAAAATATCCTGCTACGGAATATACAATAAAATGAATGTTGACATTCATAAAATTTAAAAATTTAAAAAATATAATTTGTTTGAAATATTTAGTTTTGGACCACAAATATATATATATTTAAAAAAGTTGAAACTTTTTGAAGTAATGAGTGTAGACGTTTAAATGTTTCATCTTGTACTTACATGGGGAACTAGGTACATAATTTATAATAAATAACATTTTTTATATTATTTTGCGTAAATTACAAATTCTTCATTCTTGATACATTATATTTTTGTTAATATTCTTGATATATTTATTAGTTTAGTACTTAAATTGTGACGAATTTTTCATTAATTATAGCCACAATAGAATAATTATATTTGTACCTAACCATTTCACATTTCTTAAAATTAACGGCTTAGATGTCCTCATAGCCCAAAGGTTTTTAATTTAAATACCAAATATGTATATCCATACCTAGACACGAATGCATGATATAATACTAAAATTATTTTTAAATATATGTTATTGATGTGTTTTTTGTTAATTCCTTCCAGCTTTACCCACAATTTATACTATATGTGAATAATAATTGAATTCATGTTAAACTATACAAATAAATAAGTATCCTAATCATTCATCATAAATGTATTATATTATCTTTTAAAATGCAAATAAAGAAAGGTTTTAGTATTGATAAGTTCAGTTCCAATACATAAGTTATTTTGCATACAATTTTGTATTAGTTTTTAGAATTATAGATAATTAACAATCTTATACGTTTTTATAGTATTTTTTTTATAAATGTCAATACCATCATTTATCGTTTACCATATTTTATAAAATGTTTATAATATTTAAGACCTTGTAAAATGAAGTTGGAAATGTTGTTCAATATAAAATAATTTCCATTGTAATTCAATTTTGTTTGTTAATTTGAGATTATACAAATTATAATCTTTAAATGTAGCACTTGAAATTGATTAAAAATTCTATAAAGATTATATTTAGAGTAAAGGTATCACAATTATTGTGAAATTGATACTGTTTGCAGAAAAAAAAATTATTTTATCTTAATTAATTACCACAGATCATCCAATATTAAGACGAAAGTTTTTCCAGAACCATTTTGAAAATATAATGATCAATAATTTTCAGATTTTGAAGTAAAAAGCTTTTTTGGTGTACCTGTCCAATTGACGTGTTCAAAATTCCAATCAGTAAGAAACTAAAGCCATTCAAAGTAGAATTTATCTAAATGCCCACCTCAGGAATAAATTGCAATCTTGTTTTTTAATCAATACATCTAATACAAATAAAAAAGTTAAAGCTATGTGTTAATTCCTATATGGCTATATGTATATTTGTGTGTGCGTGTGTTACAAAATGATTATTTGCATTTGTTGTGTACATTACACCAATGTATTGTGCATTGACAAAGGCAACTCAATTTATACTTCATTATTATTAATATGACATCACTAATGAATAATTCACAAACGTACCTATACATTGATCAGATAGATTTATGTTTCTAGAGAGCTTATACTATGAGAGCTTTTTCCTCGGAGTAAAATAATATAGGACCTTTGATAAAAGAAGATCGATACGAAGTAAAAATAAACATTTCGTAAGCGAGGACAATTCGTGGCATAATAATTGAACATCCACGACCATTATCATGACAAAAAGCACATTGTGTATACAAACCAAATAAAATACGTTATACTTCATTACTGCTGGAGCTGGAGGTCTTCATAAAACATAATACCTATTGTGTATAAATTATTGGTAGAAATAGTGTTTGTCCTGTGGTTTGTCCATGAAGTTACATGTTAGAAAGGCGTACGCGATATCCGTGTTAATAAATTACAGTACACTTGGAGATACATGACAAATAATGTAGAATATCCAACAACATCCAACAGAAAATTTAATTAGTATCTTCAGTATAGATATATATATATATACTGGATATTTCAAATACATTATACATGTAGGTACCAACCTATCTAGTTGTTACTACTTACTAACACCAATATTTAACGGCAGAGATCCAAATATGGAATCTACCAAAAATGTTTTGCGATTCATAATAAACATATTATAATGCTGTATTCATAATCAATTTAATATAATAACCACTAGTTACCCCAATGCCTGTTGAAATGATGTGTTAGGTACACTTATATTTATTTATTTCAAATATTATGGACAGAGCCAAATTACATATTATCTGTATATTATGGTAAACTAAATATATTAGATTGCAGTACAACAAAGTGGTTACGAATTTATGATAGAAAAGTTGAGTGTTCATTAGCCACGCTCATCATACGATGGATAGGGTTATTACGACCGTAGTTTGGTGAACAATTCGGCACTGAGAAATGAGTATAGAAAGGGAGGCAACGCTATGACACTCTAAACTTGGTACTGGAGAGGAGAGTGGGGACATCTATGGGACCATCCAAGAGCTTGTGTAGGAATGAAAGATGTGTAGCTGCTCTCCTATCAGCCAGTAAAGTAAGTTCTAATTTACTGAGTACCGGGAAATAATCATTTTGGGCATGGACAATCTTTAATATATAGGAAGCGAACGATAAAAAACGTTTTGGACACTCAGAAGTAGTCAAATTGGAGGGACCTTGAAGCTGTATGAGGGTCCTATAACACGGATCTATATTAAACAATAGATTGAACTAAGTAGCAATAAAGTAGTTACAAAGAAAACTCAACCTTAAATTCCAGAAACTATTCACTTGACAAATCCTAGTACTTTGAGAGCCCTGCAAAAAGATGATTAAATGTAGGGGTGAAAATCAAGAGCAGGAGTGAATAGAATACCCAGGTCTTTCATGCTCTTTGCCAAAACAAGGGCAAAATCATAGATCTTGTATTGAAAAGGGATTACTGTATTGTAGAATATACTGCTGGTTTTACTTATCTTAAAACACAAATAGAAGATTCACTGTAACAAAAAAAAGTGTAATGTACAAACAAAATAATAGAGACTCAAGACATAAATGCAGCAACTATCTAGTTAGTTATTGTGTGTTTAATTATCGACTAATGATAATTTAATACATTTTTTATCTAATTTACAATTTTTAATTGTCTTATAATAGCTTAAACAAACTATGTGAAAAAAACGTTTACAAGCTACTTAATATTATTTTAACAATAACTAGATATAATATGTACACTATAATGTGTCTACTAAATATTTTGTTTAACATAATTATTGAAAAATAATAAGTTAATAATAACTTTCTTAGTTCTGTGATATTAAAATATTTAACAACATTCTGAGAATTTAATAAATTATTAATGCAACACAAATTTGAAGAATATAATATTAAGAAAAACATTATTTTCTCATTATCCGATACATATATTTATAAATTGTTTATATTAGTATTAGAATTTTTAATTATCCACTATTAAGTAGAAATTATTCAATTTCAAATTGTTAAAAAAACTAAAGACTAATCCAACTAACCAAACTTTGTTATTACTTATTTCAGGTGTACCATGATACTGCTGTTTTTAGCCATTAATTTAAATCTTAACAGTACAATGGTTTCAAAAATATTGATGACATTACATGGACATTGCCAAGTTCAATTGGCTTCCTGTGAAGTATACTTACGGAAATGATTTATTCATTCTGTGTCAATACTGCAGATGATTACTGTTAAAAATTGTCATTAATTGTTTCCAAGCGCTATGGTTTTCCTACTTGGTCCATAATAATATAATATCGGCTGTTAATACAAATTGATGAACAATCGATGACCTGCGTGAATCGGTTTTGCGAAAATACATTTTTTATGGACTCCATTAATAACTAAGACAGGTGGTTTATCATACAAAGAGGATAATACTTTTGCTTAATACTTGCTACTCTGTTAGTCGACATTGTATTGTATTTTAATATGCATATTGCATATGTTACGAAATAAATAGCATTTTATTTTATTTTTGTATCATATAACATTATATAGGTACTTTGAATAAATTATTTTTGTATGATCCTAGGTGTAATAAATTATAGTATTATTTGGTTGTATATAATACCATATTATACAATGCATTATACTTATACATTTAAACTGTAAAATATTCAAAGTACCTACTCCAATTTAAAAATAAAAATTACAATAGTCTTTATTTTTATTTTCTATCTTCTAACTATTTTATACCTTTTTTCAAAGTGCCATATTGCCACAGAATTGTTATTTTATACAAAATACAAATGTCTTGAACTGTTATGCAATCTAAAAAGAAACGAAAATACAAAATGGAAGGACGATTTAATTATATTTATTTTAATTTTTAAATATGCAATTTATAATAAATATTCAATTCAATAGGAGTAGGTAAATTACATACATTTCACGCACCAACCATATAATATGATTTACTGATAATAAAATATTATTATTAAAACCATTAGACAATCAGAGGGTAGTTCACACTTTTGACTCCAACAAGTATAGGCATAGGTTATACAGTATTATTTTATTTCAATAATTATGAATATTACATTATTAGAAATAAGCGTAGTAAAAAAATGTACTCTTTATCCAGTACCTCAAGTTCTCAAACATTATTCGTATACATAGTTAAATGACGTATATTATACGTACATTATGAGTCTCAAATCCATAAAATAGCTGATGCATTATATTACCGTGGAATGATATCCACAACTACAGACACCTGGTGACTATCGGGAGTTGATTAACAGCGAAGAAGGTTTCTAAAGAGGAGATGACAAAAGCAGGATCTTACCTGAAATACTTTGATTAAAAAATAATTTTGAGTATTCTTTTTTAAATTGCATAAAGGAATATTTTATTTTATTGTCTTTATTATTATTTTTATTTATGAATTTTTTTGTATAGTGAAAAATATTAAATAATAAAGTTCTTGTACTCGGATGTCAAAAGTTGATAAAAATAATATATACATTTTGCTTTATTAGTTATAAATATTTTTTAACGTTATTTACTAATGAAATTATAGTTGAGCATATTATAAGTATAAATTATTTGTTTAATTCTTTTAGGACTTGATAAAAATAGAACTTATATTACATCATTAGTTTTTTTTAAAATTAGTATGTATTTCTACCTCTATTCTAGTTACGGACGAAACAAAAATGTTTAGATTTTTGTAGCAAGACCAATGTGGTCCTGTGGTATACGTACATAATACTTATTGTACATGAAGTCCACTAAACCTTCCAATACTTATTAGAACAATTATTCAAGTCTTCTTGTTGTTACAGCTTACCTACAGGTTTTCATAAAATTGCCCCTTTTCTTTCGCCGAGTACTTATAGTATCTCCAAAATAAATTTGAGATATCAAAACTAACACAATTAACAAATACTACTAGATGCTAACCTTTTATTTCATTCAAAGTTCCTGAAACCATCATCAAGACCTGTCAATTAATCGATATTCCTCTCGCACAATTATTGATATCCCCCAGAGCATAATATATAATTTATGTATACTATAACAGGTATACCTTCTAAATTAAACGGTCGGATGTCATAGCTGAGCACTTTCCCAATTTCATTATTATAGTCATTTTACCTTGTTATTAAAATTAATTATTGTACTTTTTTTGAACAAATGAATGCAGTTTTATTTTCAGTTATATATTTTTATATTATACGATTAGCTTAACGAATAGCTAATTGAATATAGTCCAGGAACGGATAAACGCATTATCCATAAATATATACGAGTAGAGGCCTAGTTAATTTAATTTATAGTATATGCCTATTAATGTATTTAATTATATATTCATAAATTGTAAGAATATAAACTGATATTTGAATTAAAACATCATAATTAGCTTTATAATTCTTTTATATAAAAATATACGAATCCAAGATGTAATTAGAGACTATTTTTTTGCTGTTGTGGTGGGGATCAATGAAAATGTTGCCCCTTAGACCCCGAAGTGTCTTATTTCGTGAATGCAGCTTACATAATATGTAGACTTAATTTATATACTTGCGTTATTATTCAGTTATTTTTTTTTTTGTCAAATACTTTCAAGGCCATCATCAATTGGATAAATTTAAATTTGTACAAGATACATCCGGATCGAACAAAAAAAAAAAAAACAACAAGTACAAGGATCCTATAAAATTTACAAAAAAAATTAAGAAACGATCACATTTTTTCTCAAAAATATGTGTATTATTAGTTACTACTTGGTACTAATGTCTAACGTCTTATTAGTTGATTTTAATTCATATTTAATTTTATAATTGTTCTGTTAACTCTCACACAATTTTATATTAATTAAGAAGTTTGACATGAAATACATGACATTTTTTACAATATAATGTTATTATAATTATGATTAAAAATTTTAAGTCAACAATTTGGATAAACGTTCAAATGCTTGTACTACCTACGACACAATTGATTGTGTATGACATAGAATTTTAATTGTATTAATTCAATGCTAATAAAACAGTAACAATTATCAGTTGTATACTAAAAATGCAAAATGTTTTATATCTTCTGCAATATTAAATAACCATGATTTTATGGATACTGCCGGAATTGAAATTAGAATATATAACCAGCGTTTTGTATCTAAATACCAATTATGCGCACTAATGACTAATCAGTATGAAATGACTAATCACCTGTGGATAATTATACAGTACTAAAAAAGTGAATATATTGCCTTAAGAAATATCATTATTACGTTCTATTTAATATAATATTTAGTGTTAAAACTTAAAAAAATACCGTTGCGAGTCATGCACACCATATACATTCTATAATTATTATGATATTAAAGTAAACTATTATAAATATTTTTTAAACTCAGCAAAGTATAATTTTAATGAATAATATACTTGTCTTATAAATAATAACATGCAGTTTTATCGGGCAATTTCAGGATTGTGGTGATACATAATAATTTATGTATTGCGTGAACGATGCGCAAGTTATTGAACCTAAATGTACCTAATAAATTATATTGATAATTATAAAAAATGTTTTTCTTTCCTAGGAGTCAAACGCATATTATCATATAAATTACTTTCATTATGTTTTTAATATTTCTATAGTAGTTATTTATAGTCACTATTCGCTAGTCATTTCACTTACTTTGATTTGTAATTACTATTTTATTGATATGCACACAAACGGTGTACATGACCTGGCTATTTGTTAAGATGATAAGTCATGATTTATTGAATGATGGAATGACATGATATTATTGTAACGTTTATAATATTATATTGTTAGAATTCAACAATACTAGTATATTTTATTGGTATTTTTTCAAACATTTTTTTGGCAATATTGTATTTAAATACATTAAGGCCTAGGTCAGTGGTCACGCGAAGCTCACCCAATTCGGCAAAAACCAATCACAATAATATTACCCCAAGGTCCACAGGCTGTTTAAATAGGCATCTTGTCGATATTTGATACAATATTATTACTTCCACGATAATTTGCTTCGGGCATCGAGTTTCTATCTATTTACTGAAAAACATGTTGCTGCTATCCGATTTGACCGAAATCTCGACACATGTGGTGGCGACCAAGACTAGTTTGCAGTGTATGACCCAGTCCTTAATTAAGAGTCAATGCAATTACAATATTATTGACAGTAATGGTGTTTTTGTTATAATTCAATAATTATTATTATTAACAACGATTGCTAATTTATCAAGATATTTCTTTCATCTAATATCATATCTATTGTATAATAATTAATTTTAATATTTATGATATGTATTGACGAGTCTATGAAATTCAAGTTAGTTATCACTAAGTCAGTTGTGATAATATTTAAAAAAAATAAAGGTTCTACTAAATTAGCTCATGAACATTACAAGAAAATCACCGAACACCGACCGGCTGTGTCGCAAAAATATGGTCCAAATTTATTGTAACCACCAAAGTGCACTCCGAACAGAAATTATATTGTTCTCATAAAATAATAATAATAACAATAACAATATTGTTTATTATTTAAAAGAATCTCTATTCGCAAATAATAACATATTTATGATTATTATTATACAAAAAAAGTACACAATATTTATCATATTATAATACAATAGATTAAAAATTATATTTTAAATTACCTATACTTTTTGAAATTAATTTTTTTTTTATTTTATTTGCAAACATGATTTAAATTTTTCAATAACATCACAATTGAAAAAAATCAGTATGCAGTAACAGCAAATTTTTTTGCAAATGTTTTTAACATTGTAATTAGAAACCAAAACACAGAGACGGTACAAAACTATCTCCAAAAAACCATTGCCAATCTCACAAAGTTTTCAAACAACACAGGTTTCAATTTTTCTTGTGAGAAATATTAATATATACTATTCTCAAACAAAATAAACCAAGAAACATCCCATATAAAAACAAATAACATATATATCCTGAATCAAAGAAAAATCAAAATCCTCTGTATGATATTTGACTCAAAACTCAGTTGGCTACCCCACTTAAAATCTACCAAAATCTTTATATTACACAAACTCTATATCATAAAAATAATTTCACACATATCTACACATCTTAGGGTAGCGACACTTCTTCATTATTAAAGATTTACTGAGCGTTAATTAGATCCAACGCAGAAGAACATGGTTCAAATATATTTAGAACTGCCAACCAAAAATACTTAAATTAAATGCCTGAACTTGATACGCCTCTAAACATTGGCTCATGCTTTGTACTAGGATGCTTTAAGTCCAGACCAATAGAGAGTTTGAGAAACTTAGCTAATGAACTTCCACCGGACATAAGAATAATGTATAATACATTTCTCTATACAGTCAAATTACTCATAAACATTGAAAATCCTGCAAACAAATACCTAGCAAAAAAAAACATAAAAGAAGCTGCAAAATATCAAATAGACCTACAACACCTAGTAAAAAGAAAATTGTAAAACATCCCCCCTTGAAAAATGCACATGGATATAAACCTAGAAATCTCAGAATTCAAAAAAGAAAGCACAAGCCCCACCATGTACAGAAACATCTTCCAAAACGTACTACAATAATACCTTAACTACAATCACATTTACATTCATGCATCCAAACTAAACCATAACGTTGGGATATCGATAGTAACAGAAAACTCTACCACTACCTACAAACTCCCTCTTGAATTCTCAATGTATACAACTGAAATTTTTGCTATGTACAAAGCAGTATAAAATACGATTAAAAACAATAATGCGTCTGAAAACAATTACTTAATACTAAGCGACCCTCTCAGTAGCTCAACAGGCATAAATAACCCAATAGATACAACAGACATATCTAAACGTATTCAAGAAAAAACTTACAAAGCATGCCAAAAAGGAAGTGATATCTCGTCTATGGATACCCGGACACCGCGGAACAGATGGGAACAAACTTTCAGATCAAGAAGCATCCAAAGCAACTTCATCTACCAACACCCAAACTCTAAACCTAAGCACATTTTCAGATTCAAACAAACTCATCCAAAAGACTCTATACCAAAAATTGCAAAATTACTGGACAAAACAAAACACAATAAAATACAATAAATAAAACAATTAAACACAAAAAAAAACAATATTCAAGTATGCCAAAACTCAGGCCAAAACAGGAAAGATGAAACCATTTTAAATCGCCTGCGAATGGACACACCTTCGTAACACAAAATCATCTCATGGCTAGTAAAACCCCCTCCTAAATGTAAATCATGAGGCCTAGCGATCACCGTGAAACACATAGTAACGTAATGTTTAACGTACGCAGACTTAAAAATGAAAAACCGCCAAACTAGTTAAGTAAAACCCTTCATCCTGATCTCCCATCAAACGTCAACATTATCAACTCCCTGATGAAAATTAATTTACAAAACCTAATTTAAGACTAAATGAAATGTATATTAAGAACTAATGGCCCAGTATCCGATGTTTTTTGTTCAATAAAAAAAAAAAAAATAATAATACTAATAATAAACCATCTTAATAATTTTCTATGTAAATTGTCTAAGTGACTTGCTGCATGATGAATTCCCAGCGCATGGAGTTATCATGAATACCTACATTGTGAGAAAAATATTTTGTTATTTCAATAATATTATTTTATATTATTATCAAATTACTCTTGAGTCTAGGTAATACAAACATTTCAACTCAGAACATTAAAAAAAATCATTAAAAAAAAATAAGAAATTAAATAATATGCAAATGGTATTATTGCAAAATAACAATTTTCGTTTGTGAAAACTTGAGTAGCAGGTTTTACAGAATGCTCGGTGTATTATACCATTATGTGTACATTCTTTATCATGAATTTTTCTATATAAAATAAGTTTGCACCTTAAGGTTAAAATATAATTATTTATTTTTTGTTACTACGGTCTACTACTAATTGTATGGTATTTAGTTTTATTTTAATCCTTAATATCGCCTCGTGTTATAAATATTTTGTATATAAATATATCAGGTATTAGCACCGGTTTATATATTACTATTTACATTAATTTTTTGCCACTAACATTTTGGTTAATGATCATTTTATATTAAAGTAATACTAAAATAGTAGTACAATGGTTTATGATTTCTCATTACCAATATAATATATATATTGTTAAACATATAATAAATTATATTCCATACAATTTTATAATTGGTATTTACTTTTCAAACCTATTGGTATAAATGTATAATCATGATTCCAATAAATTTCATAGTAATATTTATCATGTTGGAAAAAAAGGAATATTAAAGATGGTATTGATGTTATATGAATTATATAGATATTAGTGTATACTAAAATAACTATGACAAACGAATAAAAGTTTTACAATTTTTACTAACTCAAAGCTACGAGTCGATATAAACTTATTTATATGAAATCAATAATAAATTGCTTAGAAATAAGTTATTGACAGTTGGATTATAAATAACAAATAAAAATGTACCTAATGATGATTTTATATTAAACTTAATTACTATAAAATAGTAGATCTGATATAGTATCAACCTTTATAGTTTAGTTTTCTTCACTATAAATTTTGGAATGTCCATCAGATTCATTCCTGTGAACAATTGTAACATGCAGGCAACGACAACTGAAATAATTACAAAATGTATTAGAATATAATTATGATGTCTTTGTTTTAATAATACAGTCGTCACTCGATAATTCGTTCCTCCATAATTCGAAAAACTCCATAAATCAAACTAAACTCTTGATCCCCTCTATTATTTGAAAAAAATACAAGTATTTTGGTCCCCTAGATAATTTGAAATATCTGTCAGTGGGAGACACTCTACAATTCGATTTTTTTTGTCAGAACCTTTGAAATTCGAATTTCTTTAAATACGATTATATATAGATTATGTAAATATAAATAAATTATTTTACGGACTCGTAATAAAACTAAACTATATAATAAAATATTATTTTACTTTGTTATTTAATGCTATCAGTGAGTTAGATAACGCTGTGGACCAGATTATTGACAACAATTTATAAAAAAAATTAATAGATTCCTTTAATAACATTCAATAACATAATATAAAAATAAAAAAAAATAACTCAATAAACTAAATGTAATGAATAATAAAATTATATAAATACAATTTGTGTCAAAACATTTTTCACCTTTCTTTAATTCAAATTTTTTTCCTCTCAATTATTCGAACACTAGATAAATCAAAAACCTCTATGAATCGAATTTTTAGCACTGTCCTCAGAATTTTGAACTATCGAGTTAGTATCGAGTTACTACTGTATTATAGAATTGTTAAAATACATATATCATATTAATTAAACTGATATAGTTATTTCTTGTAAAATTAATTGCTATTATCGAAATATTAATTTGTATGTCGATATCTATTTTGTGTGTTTAATAAACATATTATTTAGTATTTAAAAATAATCTATTTTATGATAGATATTAATATTCTTTGTCTGGGGACACTTCCCATCTAATCTCAAATTATGTTTGGCTTGATTCCTTTTCCCTTAGAAACAAGTTAACTGATATCATGTTTATCTTTGATGTTGTTAGGTAACTATAATATTGTTCTTCTCGAGTTATTTTCTGAAATTGGTTTTTGAATTCCATAACAAAATATACACAATTTATATTTATTTTTAGTCTTTCATTTCAAAACTTACTGTGATAGAAATTCTTTTTTTTCGAAAGAATTAATGTTAACAAATAAAATTTTTGTCAACTTAGATATCTTTGTTCATTCCCGAAATTTGTTTAAATTCAAATCGATATTATTGTTAAAAGATATTATATATAATAAGCAGGAAGGAGATAACAATAAAGAAAAAGGGAGAATACGAAATAAAAAAAGTATATAATTTGTTTGCAGTTTTGTATATCTGTCATTACATAATAATGTCATGCTTTTCTTGTTTTTATTATTATATTTAATATTTTGTTTATGTTCATATTTCCTTACGTTACTTGATATATTGTTATTTATTTATCAATTATATTACCTATTTATTATATTATGTTCATTCTTAGATTAAAGTTAAAATTTTTGATATAAGTTTATGCATATTTTGTTGTTATATATTTTGTAAAAGTACAGATGTCCATTAATACTAACTAATAAATAAATAAATAATGTTACTGATGTTTGGTACCTTTATTATACATGTATAATATTATTGCTATAGTGTTATTTGTTAGTTATTTTCAAGTTATTGTGGAACAAATATGTTCAATACATTTAATACCGTTTTGAGTTTCTTACCTATGCATAATTTAAGATAGAAAAACATTGATTTCAAAATTGCTGATTTATTTTCATATAAGTCATTTAAAAAAAATATCATGAAACAATTATTATACTTTGTTTAAATATATAAACACCATTGATTTTATAATATACTATTTTGTATTATAAAATCAATGATAAACATAGTGATAAACACACACGAAATACAGATTATAATTGTTTATAATAACATATAATTAAATAAAAACCTGAAATGTACAAAATATAATATTATGAACTTGTGTTTTTATCAAGTACGCATTTCGACAATATTATTGTTGTTATCGTTATTACCGGTTATGTCAGGTACCTAATTCTATTATAAACTTGGTTTGTATTTGGCACTGATTATGACAACATTGTAGTCGTAATACGTATTGCGTAGAGCGTACTACTAAAAATATTTTATGTATCTTTTGATTATATTTAATTATAAAATAATTCCAACTACTAAGTAAAAAGTTATTTTTTGTATCGTGTTGTAATTAAATAATATTTCATACAATATACTTCAGTTATGAGGATTTATGTATTCAAGCAATTGAAACAAAATATTTTTAATTGTTAAATTATAACCTGTATATAGAAATTTAATTTAAGGCGCTTATCGTGTTATTGTATCATAGACCATATAGTGCTGTATTAAACATTTTTGTTCCAAGTAACTGTATTAATTACCTTAGAAAAACTCAACGAAGATCTAATTATTTTTAATTTATTTCGTAAATTTTTACCTATTATATCAATGTAATCCTTTTTGGCTTTCATTACCAATCGCTCCGTTGCTGGTTTTGTCATTGTGAGAATGCACCGTGTAACATTATCGACTGATCTGTAAATATATTAAATTTACACTTTTACCAAATTATTATGCCTATAATACCTTCAAATAATTTCTTTCGATGAAACAATAGATAATTTGTTTGTATAGTGTAGACCAGTGATCTCAAACTCAAATTACAAACGGGCCACATACGCCACAGGTTCGAGGGCAATTAAATTTTTTTAATCTTTTTTTTTTTTATTCATATTAATATTAAATCCAAAGTAAACAAAATAAATGAAACTAAAATATATTTATTTTATTGATTATAATTATTGTAATATAACTACTGTATTTAACGGTACACACGACGACACATTGATGTTTCCCTAAATCATTTTTTATTTGTATTTGAAAAAAAAAATTCAACATTTTTGAATGAATAAATGTTTATTGTGGGTCAAACGTTTGAAACCACTGGTTCAGACTTCACATTAAATAATATGTGTGTCAAGAAAGGAATAATTTTTTACTTGGCTAAGATAATGTGTTATCTGACATAAATATTTTAACTTTAAGTCACGTATGTACAATACTAGCTACATTTCCATACTTCTTAAGATTAATTGACCTTTTTATCGTTTTCCGATTTGCATCAGTTTAAATATATTATATTATAAACACAATTTATTACAATGACTAATTTTATGATGCTTCAATTTCTAGTTCTGGAGATATTTTTTTATAATCTGAATACGTATTCAATTAATAATAAAAGCCAATGTGTATCAAAACGTCAAGGTCAGTTTATACATGGGTCTTACAGAGTTTGTTATGTGTCTACATAAAAATATTTCCAGAATTAAGAAATTAAATATAGGTTGCAAACGGTGGAAGACATAAGCGCCAAAATAAGATAAGAAAAAAAAAGTCGTATCGTACAAAAGCGCCAAAATCGTATCGTAGCGCCAGAAATTAAATAACAGATATTAAATGTAGAACTATATCCCTCAAAAACTCCAAACGCTAAATCTTAATCGACAAATGTATTATCTGATTACGATAGATTGTCAAATAGACAGTGTGTGAGCAGTTTGTGTTATAAGTTATAACATATTGTTATAGTACCTATTTCGTAAGCATCCGTGTAAGCGTCAATATTGATGTGCATGTATATTATAATTTACTATCAACATAATAATGTTAATATAATATAATTTGTATAAGATATAGAAATTTTTAAATAACTACCTACCTACTTAGTACTTATGTAAAATATTAATTTTGGCTCAAATGATAGGTCATTTTTGTACCTTTGGCGCTTATATCATACAGCCGTTGCAAATCATAAATGTAATCATATTGTAATCGTGTTCAAAAGTATATTTTGATTTTAAGATTTGATTTTTTTTTTAAATATATTTTTATAGGTACATTGTTGCATGCCGTATTTCTATTAATTATTTTCTTCTTTATACATATATATAATTCTACTGCACGTGTGTATGCCACTGAACTCCTTCTAAACGGCTTGACCGATTTGAATGATTTTTTTTGTATACGTTTTTGTGACGCCTTGTATGGTTTAGATTCACAATTGGACCCGATAGGTCTGAGTCAGGGAGTTGCTCAAACAGTGATTTTAAGATTTACGAAGGAATATAAATATAAATATAAATATATTTAGTAGAAATTGGTATGTTTTTTTGTTTATTGGTTGCCTGCAGTGGTTCATCGGGCAGATCTGGTATGAGCATGCATACAATTTAATTTTGGCACATTGCCTACCAAGGTAGCTGAGTTGCACTTAAAGTTGCACTCATCGGCGTGTCCGCAATCAAAATAAAAATTCAACATATTATTTATATAAAGCCATCAAGCGAGGTCTGCAATCCACAGCAGGTAAGCATGTATACTGCTCTCATTATCACCATTGAGTCTCATATAGAGTTGGCATTTCTAACGGACAACAAAGTGCACGGGATTAGCTAGTAATACTGTATGATAGAAGTATAAATTGTAAACCATATTTTATGATTTACTCATATACAATTTGTGTCTAGAAAGTTTGGAAAAATATAATACTATAATGTCTATAAGACTCCAGAATGGTGAAAATATTTTTGCCCAGCGTCGCGTATTGTTCAAGAGGAGGGACTATTACCAAAATGGAAATTTTAGTGCTTCCACAAGCATAAAAAAATTCGAAGTTAAAAATGGATTTTTACTTTTTAAAAGTTTTTCTGAAATTAGTTCTTGTTAATTGTTCGCACTCTGCACAGAAGACATTCAACAATACTTTATTTTTGTTCAAAAGTAATGAATTTATTTTATCCATCTAAATTCGTTTTATTATTATACAATAAACACATAACCTACATGTCATTTGGTTACATCATATTAAACAATTCAATTTTAATACAATAATTTTGTGTATTTCTAGAAAGTTTTTATTTTCGTATCATGATTCAATGGAGATAATTAATGTAAATTGTAAAAAGTCACTTATAGTTACTGAATCATGTATAATTGATTTTAAATTCGATTGACATATATACTGAACGGAATTGAGCAATAATGTCATCTTTATGATGATCTTTAAATGTTTATCTATGTTATATATATACACATATGAATATATTATATTATATATATACATATTAAAACACAGTTTAACAAAACTTATTTTCTTGGGTGACAGAAATTAATCCCAAAAATTATTTTTAAAAATACAAAATTCTTTATTTATTAATAACATACCTTTGGGTTCCATTCCATACGGCATTTATTTCCATTTCTGCGCAGGTGGGAGGACAATCGCACAATGTATAATTTTTAGCTACAACAAAAATATATTACTCAATACAAACAATTAATAATTGTCTGACTAAAATAAGTTATAACTAATTACTAATAAAATGCCAAAAAATATTAAATATTTTTCAAGTAAAAACAAAAATATACATTTTATTTCTAAATGTTTGCCAATAATAACATAAATGATTAGTTATAATTTAGTTTTATTTACAATTTTGCTGTGTTATTGGTACGGGTCCACGTAAAAACCTGGAATGTAAAAACCTGGACTGTGCAAATCTGGATGGTAAAATTCTGGAACGTAAAAACTTGGATGGTACAAATCTGGAACGTAAAAACTTGGACGGTACAAATCTGGAAATTAATAACTAAAAATCCACTCAATTCTGGACGGTACAAATTTGGAATTTAATAATTAAAAATCCATATAATTCTAGGCGGTGCAAATCTGTTTTAAAAACTAGTAATAATTAATAATTTACTTTAGTAGGAAAATGCTCAGACATGCAATTTAAAATATCAATTCTTTGATGAATTGTGTCAGTGATGTTATGCTAGCGGCACTCGTCACTACGCTCCTCGGTGCCATTGCTCCGCTCCGCTAATCGGAAATATCCCCTGACTTGCTGTGCAAACCCACCTCATGTAGGTCACAGGGTAAAAACTAAATGTATTAAGGTATTTATACCTTCCAACAATCTCTGATAATCTTAATAATCTTACACAAGTTAATAGGTATCTATTATGTTTATATTCCAGATTTGTAGTGTCCAGATTTTTACGGTCCGGCTTTTAACCGTCCAGATTTTTACGGATTTCATAATTATATATTCCAGATTTGTTCGGTCCAGTTTAGTACCGTAAAGAATTTAACAGTCCGGTTTTGTTAAGTCTAGATTTTTACGGATTTCAACATTTCATTTTGTACCGTCCAAATTTATACGTTCCAAATTTTTACCATCCAGATTTGCACCGTCCAGATTTTTACATTCTAGGTTTATACGCGCTCCTATTGGTACCAAGTAATTTTGATTTTCGTATAAATAAAGTTTGATTATACATTTTAGGGACATTTTCTTTTAATTATATAGTCACTCTGATACTGTTTTATCGTAAGTCTTTGTTACCTTGTATTACTTATTTGGTTATTCACAATTTGATATCGTAACGGAACAGATTTAGTGCCAATAACTGGCCAAAACCATATGACTCCACTAGATACCGAATTTTTATACTTGGTAATATTTGTAAGCAGCGTGGTACAAAACAATTTACATTAAAATGGTTCAAAATGTAAAATAATTAGTCTCAAAAAAACGTTCTTCTACATCAATAAAATATTTCTTAAATTGTGTTGAACTGGATCGAGTAAATCACATAAAATATTTTGGAATTTATCTCTTGATTCAACTTTCTCATTCAATGAGCATTATGATTACATGCTAAATAAAGCTTCTTCGCTGTTAGACTTTATAAATTGGAGCTATAATAATTTTGACAATCCACTGGGCACTGGTTCTTAAATCACTCTACTGTGCCTTTATCCGATCAATTTTAGATTACAACTCAGTAATTTGGTCTTCTTATTCTACTTGTCCTATCCAGTCTCCCGAGGCAATCTAATCGCTTTTTAAAACTTGCAAGAAATAATTAATGTAATATTCTACGTTAGCCTCACTTATCTAATCAACCTACATTTAAAGCTTGTCACTCTACAAGTTAGAAATGACAAATCAGGATATTATTTATTTATTTGTACAAACCATATAATGGCTTTATCTACTCTGTTCAGATCTATTATACAAACTAACATTTCTAGTTTAAGGTCATACAACCAGGCATGTTAACACTTTTTAAGAGTAATTTCAGAGTATTGACGTCATAATAAAGCAACAAATTTCCTTTAAACAAACTCCGGAATATCGTTAAAAATCTTAATATTGATATTTTTATATGTATTTCTGTTGGTTCATTTAAAGTAGATTTACAGTATCCGTAGTAATTTAATCGTTTGAATGTAAATACAATGGACCTCATACAGCATCTTGTACTATATTATATAGTTATTTTATGTGTTTACATATACTTATTGTAATTCGGCTCGCCCGTTTCTGAATATCATATGATGTATAAACAACAAAAATAAAATAAATAGCTTAAAATTAGTCCAAATATTTTGAACATTTTATTGTGTTTATAAAATGATAATTAAAATAATAATGGTTCTCCTATTCAAGTACTTACGATCAATATCTTTTGAACTACAACAAAATAGAAAATCGTTTGAGTCGATTGTTTGAAGAGAAATCGTTATTATAAACGTTTGAGTAGTCATATCAACACAGTTTGAACTTCAATCGATCATGATACAGTTATGTGGCTTTATGTTATTTTATTTTACATTCTCTGTAAAGAAAACTCATAAAGAATCTCGTATTTAATTATTAAGTTATTTTTTTTTTTAATTCCTAAATTGTATTATATCATACAGTTCATACTTTAATTAATGAAAAAACAGAAAATTTTTTTAAATTTTAAATTTCTAGAAATAGAAACATAAAAAGAATGGAAATATTTTGAAAGTTATATAATTTAATATACTTAACGCTTGAATAAATATTTGGTGAACATGTCCTTGCAATTATTCATTTTTCAATTAGTTGAAATAATATAAGCAATATAGATTTACCCAAAAATTGTTTTTGTGCGAAAAAACGAGTTTTTCTATCACTTGTCCTGTTCTTACTGATTTGCTTTTCAAAAGCATTAACAAATTTGGTTTGTGATGTTTAATGTACCAAATAGATAAAATTTTTACAAATTAAATCTTTTTGATGACTTTTTATATAAAATATCAGACATTTTTTTTTATTTTGATTGCGTTTAATATAATTTTTTGGTATTCATTTGTATTATTATTATTATTATTATAATACACAACCATTCCGCTTACAATCTAAATAAATTATTGAACGCATATTACGTATGTTAGAAGTTTTATATGTTTTGTAGGTATTATTTAAAAGGGTGAAAAACATAAGGATAGTGTATTGGAATTCAGGTATCTTTAATCGTATAAAAAAACATTTCAAAAAAAGTTAACACTTTTTAGAACAATGAATTTATAAAATAATCACCCTAAATATTCTGATAGGACTTTGATTTGTATTTATTGGTATTTGAATATTTATGAAAATTAAGAATCCTATTTTTAAGATATTTACATAATATAAATATAATAAATCTAAATATTTATGTATACAAATTATATGTGCATTAGACAATATCGTATTGGTACTTTTTTATTTTTAATTACCCGAAAACATTTTTATTGGAAGCATAGGAAACTAAAACCAAATCAAAAAAAGCAGGCAAGTCACTCTGTTGTACAGTAGGTGTCTAGAAAGGTTGCTGTAACGTATGGGCTTAAATTTTAGTTTTAATTCAATTATATAAAATCATTTTATAAAAAGACTATTCTGAGCGAAGATCATCTATCAACTTATAATATGTATTACCAAGTATATTTTATGATATTATTGTAATTAAAGAAATTTATTTTATTACTAGGCATTAGTACAATAGTACTACACTAGTTTCAATACATTTTTGCAAACAATTGAAATTGAAAAATTAAAAATGTTATTGTGTAAATAAAATTATAAAATTTAATAATATACTTTAAAATTTTCTAGAACTCAATAGTATTTTTAATTACCACAAGATAACTTATATGGTTATTCTTTGTTTAAGTATCCAATTTCGTCTAAATTTGAACTTAAAATGTCTATAACAAAAAGACTGTGCTTAAACATTTTTTAGTTACAGTATGAAATATTTATAAGAATTATTGCTTTGAATTTTCAATGCTTAGCTATAAAAATTAAAAATTATATCCATTTTTAACCACAAGTTAATATGTACATTTTCGAGATTTTGATGAATTTTGCCAAATTGTCGACTTTAGATGTTCATAAAATCTTTGTGTGGATCTACGATCAATTTTTTTTTAAACTTTTACTGACAACAACTATGAGAAATCTTGTAATACATTTTCCAATTTTTGAAAAATGTCTATGAATAAATCAAAAAAAGCTTGAAATCATTCATCAAATCTTTAATATTTAAGGATATTTAATTTTCCCTACTAACTCAAGTCACCTGCATACTACAAAAAATGACAAATAGCACAGTAGCACTTGTAGTCCCTATTCATGTTAATAGCTTAAAATCCGTGTCAAAGTACAACTATCTGTTTTGATAATAGATAACCAATTACCAGTCAAGTGTTATTAATGGGTGGTTTCTAAATGGATAATAGGTTAATCAAAATATTCATGATAAACTATTCAAATATCAGATATTATACTAATTTTGCTGTGCACAGATTGTGTATGATCCCATAATAATAATAATCTATTGGCCGAACAACAAAGCATATTTTGATATGTGTGGTTTGAATAATTAAAATAAAGATAAATTTATAATTGCAGTAAAAAAACACATACATTTAAATATCAGTATTATAATTAATTATTGTCTTTAATCGAACCATTCAACCTTAATTAATTTTTATAATGAATCATATTATATTTTTAGAACCGTAAATTGTGTAAGGTCGTAGAATCAAAAATATGTGTAAAATAATATGTTATTGAATTGCATTGCTAAAAATGGTAGGTAGGAACTAGGAACGTACAAAATAATAATAATATTACATGTTTCTGTCTTTATCCAGTGGTTCCATAGAAAATTAATAACAAGTAAAAACGTATTGCTCAATATTACAGATATTACGCTCGTATATTGTTCAGCACACAGATTATTTATTGTTTTCTAAACAATACGTTTTTTTTTTTTTTTGTGCGAAGTATACATTATATGAAGGAACTGTCCAAATGGAACGTATTATATTCGAAAAAAGGACCACTGTTACTGAGAAGACCGGAGATACTATACATATGTATAGAATATATATATAGTTTATATACAGCTTAGAACATTTATTTCCTCAATATCTTACCGTATATTTCGGGTTGGCGCAAAGCACACTCTAGTAAACAGGCGGATTTACTGTAAACGGGATGATGAAACAACTTTTTCTCGTCTTGTAACAAACATCCACGTTTGGTCAAGTCCAAAGCTACCAATGAAACGTCCTCGACAATTTGACGGGTCGTATACAACAGTTCCATTTCTTCACCCGTGTTTATCGTAACGTATTGTTTCTGTAATTCCCCAAATTGTACGTCTGCCAAACTGTGCAGCGAAATCTAAAAAAATGTAGCAGTTCAGTATAAGTTTAAAATATAACAGCTGATAATATTATCTCGAAGAGCAGGCCTTCAAGTATAGATAATAGATGAACATTAAACATAATACACCGACCATCGGAGGTAAATATTAATTTATATTGTAATATATATATATATATATATATGTATAAGTGAAATCATTGTTCGCGTTGCATATTCATAGCTAGCAAGACGTTCATGTATTAATAATCACGATTTGTCCAGCCAGAAATTTCTACCGTGAAAAGGGTAAGATGGTTCATAATTATTTTGTTCATAAATTATAATAATAATTATTACTATGCTATAATCTACAATGCCTCGTTAAAATTTAAATTGTCAAGCCATGTCTTGGTTGAATAATTAACTAATCAAATAATAAATGTTATCGTTAATATTATTTTCAAGGTATGAATGAATGCTATGGAAGCTCTAAAAAAATGTTGACCATTAGTATGAATTGCATTTATCAACTATTGTCGTTGACAAACTAGTTATATTATAATTATATTTCAAGTCTATATTTAGAAAAAAATCAGGGTCTAGAAGACACTCCACATTTCTCTGATTTCACTCAATTTCTTTCATTTAGCCGTTATCAAAAATGAAATCATAGAGATGACCCCTTGGTTATTAAACAACTATGTCAAAAGAAAATTCATTGAACTTTCAAAGAGCGACACCCTACCGATAATTTATAAGTTTATAACCAATATCTCAATCAATCTTTCCCGAACTCCATGATTACACCGGAATATACACCAATGGCTCCAAATTGGAAAACGGTGTCGGAGCAGCTGTAGTATTCCAAGACCACATATCCATGCTGAGACTTTAAAATGTTTGCCCTATATACTCAGCTGAGGTAGTGGCAATTTCATTCTCCCGTTATCGCTTAATGTTCATAAAATATTATACTATCAAAAATGTTGTATGATATTATTATTTTTTATTTGTTGATCAAATACACTTCAACAACAACGCTAATCACTTTATCAGCTATTTGATAAATCTACACATTATAAAAAAAACATTTTTATTATTTAGATTTATTCAAAATTATTTCTAGTTTTTAATTTCTGAGTCAATTTAAATAAATATAATGCCAAAAATAATTTATTTATAATATTTAAATTGTATAATATTTTTGTTTACTGTTTCAATTTGAGGTCGATATTATTTAATTTAAATAAAATTCGAATGTTGTTTAAAAATGTCTGTATATTTATGTGTAAAAACATTAAATTATAAATTATTTATTTAACTGTTGATAGCATTATATTGCTATATTAATAAATATTTTAAAGTAATATTAGATACATTGTACTCATAAATGATAAGTGATGATAAGATTGAATTTTGTAAAATAATTTTGATAAATATGAGCACAGTTTAATAATATTTAGGTAATATGATGCTTATACACTCATTTTGGAAACTATTGAAAAATAAAAAATTTTAAACCACTATAATCTAGGAATTAAGTTTTAACTATCTACTAGGAACTATATACATTTTATAACACCGTTTGAATTGTAAAAAATGAAGTATAACTAAACTACAAATATTTTTATTGAATATAAAGTTTATTTTTAGCATATATAGAATAACTAATATTTGAACATAACATCAAATAACAAAATTATTTTTATTTCTACTATGGATGTTGTATAATTTACTTTCTTAAATTGTTTTTTTGTTTCTGTGAAAAAAACGTTTTATTAAATAATACATTGCTTACCTCAACTGGCTCGTTGAATTCCATTTTTAACTCTCCATTTCTCGAAAAATGGCTCACTACTAATTTCTTTTTCCTGTCGAGTATTAAAATATATTTTTCATATTATTATACAATTTTACGCCAGGTGAGTATGTGACATTTAATCATACTTGTTAACTGTTTGTAGAGAATTGATGCAAAAACAAGGGTTTTGAATGATGAATCGGTGTGGTTGAAAATGTCTGCAGCAGTTGAATGGTTTTCCATTCCATGAGCAGTGTTTAAACATATTTTTACACATTACGAAACTATCCTAAAATTAATGGAAAATAAATATGGTATAGTTTAATTTTAAATCATAAAAGTCTATTTTTAAGTTTATTAAGTCTTTTTGATTCTAATATTATGTGTTGCATTGTCATTTGTATTATTTGAAATAACTATTATTTTGAATAAATGGAATACAATATAGTTTAGGTATTTTCTTTTAAGTATTTATCCATAGGCCATTTTTAGGCGTCATAACAATACTTTTGATTGCGGTTTTATTTTGGTTGTAAAATGACACTAGGGATACATTTGAAGCAATACTTCCAGCATTAGGATCCCAAGAGTGTAATTTTAACTTCTACAGAAGTGTAAAAAAAAAATATACATATTATAATATATTATATTTATTTATACGCTTAGTAAACAGGCTAAACCTTTCTAGTTTCATTTTTAAACATAGTCAGTAATGCACATATTACTATAGAACCATATATAGCAATCGTATCTTCTATAAAATTAAAATGACATTTACATTTTTTCCCCATAAATTTTCATAATCGGTTGTATTTAAAATACCAAAAAGCAACATATTATCAAGAAAAATGAAATACACTTAAGTTGTATCTTACAGAAAACACTTTATATTATAAATGTCAACTGTACATTTTTTATTTGAGCGATAAATAACTTATGTAATATGATTTGATATAATTGAGTTGAATAACCCTGAATAATTTTATTTTCAGTCGGCTGTTTTTTAATATTTATGTATACCTACGCAAAAAATATTTATCCACAACCTTGTTTCAGGAGTATTATCAAAAATATGTCACCAAAATGATCTACTGAAAAGATATATTAAATAAAAGTTACTACAAATATTATTTTATTTCTTATAATATATTTTCTTTGTACTATGATAAAAAACAATATTTCCTTAAATAAACAGTTGAGGATTATCACCATTATTCGAAATAATTAAAGTTAGATTTTGAAAATCGCACAATAAAGGAATATAAATTATAATACTGTTACATATCAAACTCAATAGTAAGTCTTGTGCCAAACAGTTAAATAAAATAACTAATAAGTAATGATGAAAAAATCTATTACTTATAGATTTAAAACTAAAAACAAATATACATAATATATTTTTGATTTTGAATTATGTTTCAATTATCGCTTATATGTATAAGAGTTTTGATTCAATAATCTAAAATCATAATAAAAAATCAAACTCGTCATCAAATAAATTCAATTATTATATTTTATTTTATAATTATTATAATCTGTAAAAACATTTTTGATGAGCTGTATATTTTTTTATAATGCTGTAGAATTTGAAGAAATAAAACCGTTGTAAGTTGAATAATAGATTTTTGTAGGCAGACTGATCAGCTATAAGCTGATGTCATATGATCATATCGAATTATGAAATATCGTCTGCATATATATATCTTCTAGAATATTTGTTTTAAACATTTTCACAAATTTTAATTTTAGAAATATTTTGTAGTTTTTATCACCTAATATTGCATAGAAGAAAGTTAACATTGTGTGAAATAAACTAAAAATGAGAAGATTTTGTCTCTTTGTTGTATAGTAAATATTATACCTCGACATTGAGTAAGTTGGACGTAGGACATGTTAAATTAGAATTCGGTGAGAAATCATTGCATTCGAGAAGCAATACTAATTTGAGACGTATAATTATCAACCAATATTTCTAAGGATATTTTATAATTTTTTTATGTACATTCTACATACCAGTAAATTGTTCTAATAATTTTACTGTATGTATGTTGATCTAATATTCACCAAAAATATCATGAATATTATATTATTAGTTATTATTATTATTTTTATTATGGGAAGCCCACGGCAACATAGGACATTGGGTGTGCGGTGGTAACCAATATTGGTAGGAATGTAACACTTGTTTTTGTGTTTGAGGCTAACTGACTACCATGTGTTACTAAAAACCCGTGCGGTCACCCATCTGGGAGCTGTCAATGTACGTACAATCGGAGCGTTTCCGCAGATTGAGCGTAAGACCACGCCTCACCAAGCCACAAGATTCGTTATTATAACTGTACACAATATACTTAAAAGTTAAAATAATATTTTTAACTTACAAGTCAAAATTTATGTAGGATTACTGGCTACCTTACAACGGTATATAATATATAGATTAAGTCTAAATATTTTGAAAATGTTATTGTGTATAAAAAACAATAATATACGCGACGATAAAAAGTTTTGGAAGCACATTGTAAGTACTTTTTAAATTAAATTTGTGTTTAAATAAATTGAGTATATACCTACCTATTCTCGGATTTTTGTTACTATAAAGGAATTTCAATTATTTTTTTTTTTTTTAAACAGATTATTATTCTATTGTAAGTTTACCTTTTTTTTAAACTCGCTCGTCCGTTTTATTATATTTATACTTAAGGTATCGTCAATCTCATTGAACATTGGGTTACTGAAAAAAAAAAAAAAAATAATAATAATAATATTCGCTTAGATATTCATAAAGATAATAATGAATTAAATCAACGCATTAAATATATATTTAATAATTTATACGTATTATAAACTGTTTTCATAATATAACTAACAAAGATATATACATATAATATATTATATATGTTTTTTTTAAAAATATTTTTATCAGCATTCGCATAGGTATAGTGAATACGACTCCATTGAAAGACCTCAGTATAGATTCATAGAATAAAATACACTTCATGTTGTTCACATAATTCGTAGAAGATGTAGTATAACTAATGTAATGATTTCGGAAAATGTACAATACATTTTTATTTAATTATTTACCCAATAAATCGGTATTTTTTAATATAACTTTTATTTACCCTGTCTATTACATGTACACGTTTAACTGTTAAAATAAAATGATAAAATGAAATAACATAGTGAAGGCCCTATGGTATTTCGTCAAGAAATCATTGTCTATAACACTGATAATGTATAAGTAAGGTTTTTTGGACAGAATATTATGGACGTGACTAATAAATATAAAACAGCAAAATGTCTTCTAAGAACCATACTAATACAGCAATACTGTAAGGATCGACCAACCAGATTAAACCATACTAAAATTTATATCTAAGTAAAATATATAAATATTCTTACAGGAAATTTATAATTACACCTTGAGCTTGGTTATATTTATAACAGTTATAGGTATTAATCAGTATAGCATAACTCATTAATAAGTTACGCTTGCAAATGTAATATATTCACATGGAGTAATTTGAATAATGCTTTCGTGATTTGAATGTTTTAAGGACTAGCTTGTGTGTAAAGTAAAATATTTTTATGGACAAATTAATATTTATTCACTAATACCTAGGTATTACCTAAAAATATAATTTTTTTAGTTAATCGTATGTTAATTTAAATACATATTTTATTTAATAGGTATATACGTTTTGTAATGTATTTTCTCAGCTTACTACATTTTTTTTTCACTTAATTACATTAGGTATGCACATAACGCACCTAAAATGTAAACCTAATATGAATAAATTATATTATTAAGTTTTAAGAATAATTCAAAATATTTTAATATTAAAGTTTTAAAATGTGTAACTTTGAAATATAACATTTTATAAAGTATATGGCAAAACAAAAACTTATTAATAATAATGTTCTAAAATATCAATATGATCTAAGGGACAAAGTTTTGGTATTGAATCACATTTACATATACTTTATTCATATGTTTGATAACCCTCTAAATGTGTTTTAGTCATAGGTTAAAATCGTTTGCGTTTGACAAGTCTCAGAAAAATGGCTTTGAATTTCCAATTCTATTGTTATAAAATTTAATATGTTTTATTTATAGCATATAAGTTGTTACACGATAGGTATTTTTTAGTAATATTTTCCGTTCAAAATATATTGAGCCATTAAATTTGTATTATCTTCATAAATATCATCAAAATAAGTGTATAAACGTATTACAATATGATATAAGTTAAAATTACATTATTATTTTTTTTATTGTGACGATCATTATAATACACAAATATTCAAAACAAATATTTTGTTGTTTGGCTGCATGAATAAAAGCAATAACCACGGGAATAAATTGTAGAATACATTGGATGACAGATAGAAAATTTGATTTGGGTGTAAAAGCACAGTCCCCACAGGCCCAATAAACTTTTTTGTGATATTATTTTCTTTTAAATCAAAGAGAGAATAAATAATACTTCATAACATTGTATAAAATATGATTTTAAACTTTTTGTTTTTATGACGTGTATTAGATAATTTTCTATCTTCTACGATCTTCGCTTTCTTCTGTCTGATGACTTATATGTAAATAGATAAAAACAAAATGTAGGTCTATTTAAATAAAATGAATTTAGTTTCATTTAAGTTAATTAACAAAATTAACTACTCTTATAATAAATCTAAAAGTTATTATTCATTAAATTGAAATGTTATCAAAATATTATGGATTTTTGTGAAAAGTAGATAATTTTTTTTGTAACGTAAAATATTAAAATTCAAAAAAGTTATCGAAAACAAATGATACAAAACATATTATGTATAAAAATCACAATTTTAAATTTTTTACTTTTTAAATGTATGAACAATATCCAATCGACAAGTTGTTAAGTAAATAAGTAAGCACTTTACAAAAACAATTATATTCAATTATTTTACTTGGAAATCACTCATTGGTAAGATTAATATTAATTTATTTTTAAATTTATACTGATATTTGTTTATAACAATTAAAAAAATGTCTTATAGCACCGCTGTCAGTTATTCAATAAGATTATCCGTTTTTTTGTTAAAAGTAAAGAATTTTGATTGTGAAAGCTGTACTTAATGGCTTGAATGCATGTCTCAAGGTGTGCTTTGTCAGTGAAATTGAATTTACCATAGCATCCGCAATAATCACATTTATTTTGGAAACTTTTTCAAAATAAAAGTTTTTAGTAAAAAATAAAAATAATATTGGGTCAGTGAAGGGGCGTAAGTCGAAAAGGTAAGGAAAAATGGATTTGAAACTTTTCTACGTAAAATTTCAAAACTAAATGTTTTTTAGAATATGTACATTTTAAACTAAAACTAAAACTTGTAAAGCAAGTTGAATTTTTTAAATATTTATGGTATTATAATAAAATGGATCCATAATGGCTAATAGAGCGATTGCTGTAATACATTAAATCAGTTATTATACTATGTATTCCGATGCATGTGTTTAGATTGTTACCATAATACTATAAAAAATAATGGTTCCATTTTGAGAATAAAAGGACTCTCGATTGCATTTTTTTCTTATTTTATAGAAGTTAATTTTGTTTTAGTACCTATTTCATATTTTATATTTTTTCTATATTATTTTGAATTTGTACATATTTTTAACTTGCCTATACAATTCATCTAGGTGAACCAAATTGTATTCAAACATAGTAAAGTTATTAATTATCAATTAAAATTTGTATAAAAATATATTACTGAATAGATATTTATTGAATTCTATTCCATAAGTAATTATTAATTTCAGTAAGTAAATCGGCGAAAATGGCAATGTTACTTCTTTGCGAGCTTCGCCAATATTTGAATAGGTTTGTTCCTGTCGTATCTAAAATGGTGGCTTATAAAAAGTACAAGAATGAAGAAGATATATCATCAATAATAGTATAGGTAATATGAATTATTGTTTTTATTTTTATAATGATTTTTATTTGATTTGTTTCATACAAAACTTTTTTAATTAATGTTTAAAATGAGTTTCATATTAATTATTGTCGTTTCTTGGAGGTGGATTAAATTTTAAACATTTTTAAATTTACTTTATTTATTTGACTTATCACAGATTTGTTCGTAAAATAAATTATACCAGAACGTGTCTTATCGTTGTTATAATATTATCTGATTAAGAAATTGCCTTGTATGAAGTACGACTTATTGAATGATTTGAAACATATACATTATACAATATACATTTTTATTTTGAATACTAGATGAGTTATTATCAAATACATTTAGTTTAATAATACAGAATTTAAAAAATGTATGTTTGTTACAAATTGTCACAAATTTGAAATGATACGTATAAAAAATATTTTAGAGAAAAATATGCATATTTAAATTTTACACTTACATCTAAATACTAGAGTTAATTAATAATATTATTTGAATTATCATATAATAATTAATAATAATTCAACTCGGTACCAGCAGGTATTAATTATCCATCTGAAGTTTAAAATAAGTTAGACATTTTGTTTTATATTGTTTTATTTTTACAGGTATAAGATTTTTGTAAACTATTTGCTAGTATAAAAATATGTATTTTTGATATTTTCCTTTAAAATTAATTTTATAATTTGGGTTTTTAACAAAATTGTAGAAAAACAATAAATAATGTTGTTCAACATTTCAAAAATATTTATCATTCATGAAATTTTTTAACATTTGGTACCAATTTTAATGCCTATTATTAAAGGGTGAATGAAAATTAGAATCAAGGTAATCCAGTGAACTGGAATAATGCATTTAATGGGCAGTTTACAGGCTCTGATTATGCTACCTGCTACGCCATTTAAATTGGAACTCATCGAATATGAAAATCATAACGATCGTATTAAAATATATATTATCGTTTAATTTAGAGATAATAGTTCCTGTTTATAATTATCAACACTAAACAAACCTTTTTATAATATTTGGCTCTGTATAATAGCCGACTACGTCGTACCTAGTTAGTAGTTACCATATTACGGTAGATATACCCGCTATAGTGACACAGAAGTTGATGGTAAAAATGGTAACCTATTTCATATGATAATATTATATTGTATTTGATAAATACTAAAAAGAGAGAAATAAGTACAATGAGTTAAAAATAATTAATACCCACTCTATCCACGTACCTATATGCAATACTGAGAATGTCCACAACATTGTAGTCATACTACTAGGTACTTGATAAACCATAAGTCATGTTAACCAGTGGCATGCATAATGTTCGATTTTTAATTATTTTAATAAAGAAATTTAGTTGCCCACCACCTTTCATTATTTAGAATTCTGACGATCACCCCTAGCGAACTCAGATTTCGTGTTTGGAGGAAACACACCAACCTTTGTGTTGGTGGTCGAAAATAATTTTCCGGATGACCGGAAGCTGCGGGGCACACGGTGACGGCAGGCACGTCGGTTGACCAGTGTAGGTAGGCCACGTCCGTTTCCCAGTACGGTTCGTTGCGGGCTACGAATTCGGCCGCATAGTTGAGTGCCAGAGCAGCCATCGCGCATCGGAACCACTGACTGCGGAAGACTGCGGCGAAACGACGAAGCATTTTTCGGTGAACGAAACGGAAACGGTATGGTCCCAGGTACAACCGAATGTGATTACTGGAGATACGACAATGTCCATAATTCACACAAGTGGTAGTATGACTATGGTGACGATGGTGATGATAAAAATAATAAATAATTATTCAAATAATGATCAATGGGGAACATTTTGATAAATCAAATTTAGCACGCTTGGCTACAGTGTTTACACGTTTTACGGTGACAACGGTCAGAGGTTATCGATACTAATAATATAGAAAAAGAGTCCAGACACGTGCGTGTGAGTGTGTTTATGGTTTGCGACGAGTAAGTAGGTATTATTGTCATGTCAGGCAATTTATTTTTTACGAGCGTCCGTCGCAGTTGTAGGAAGTACATTTGTAGCTATTTAATCATGTGATAATACAATAGATATAAATGTTTGACTTGACGTAACTACGATATACACACAGGTCATGGCCGCCATTCAACAGGTGCTTGGAAATATTTCAATTGTCTGCTATAAAATGGTATACATTTATATTGTATATCAAAAACAAAAAACATATTAGTCAAATTAAAAGTACAATATTTATGAATTGAAAAATTCCAATTCAAAGAAGATATAAACAAAAATGTAAATTTACCACGTGAATTGGGCATACAAAGCTACAAGCACACATGTGATTCTAATTGAAAAATAAAAACCTTAAATATGCAAAACCTAACTGTAAAACATGATACAGCTGACTAGCGGAATACCTTTAGTATGCAACCAATCGTCATGAACGAGGCATTAAATGGGGAAAATATGTGATAATGGACTAAGAGGAAGCAGGCCAACCACCATCATGGTAGAAATCCCGCCAATAATGACAATGGAAAACGAATCGAATGAAAGCAAGAACATCTTAATCGACAATCATCAAACTAAAATTCAACAGTCAATCAGAATAAGGGTTGAACGGCTGGTATTTATTGATGTAGGATTCGGGACCAACACTTTCGATTCCATCATCAACACTCAAATCGTCTGAACCACTTATTTTTGAAGTTATCGAACTCATTGAACAAACGAATCAAACTAATGACACGATTTATTGTTAATGGGCATTAGTGTTGGATTCCTGTCCGTGTACAGGCCCGTATCTTCATAGTGATATTTAATATTGATTTAATAATTCATAAATGACAAATTCAGCTATTTGATAGGCATCGATACATTTTATACATATTATTATGGATACAAACAAATTATTTAAACATGAAGTATTAAAACACAATTATTTAAACAAATTATAATAAAAATTCCACTAAACGCGGTCTTTTCAATAATTCGTAAAATATATACATATTTAATATAAAATAAGTACCTAACCAGAATTACAGTTTAAATTATTATAATATGTCAACAAAACCATCAACCGCTGCTTTTATAAAATAGTTATTGAACATTTTTTTTTTAATTGGTAAATTAAAATTCATAGTTCGATTATTCACGTTCTATTTCCGTAAGTAGCTACGATTTTAAAATGCATTTGTTTGAGTGTATGTACAACATTTTTATTTATCTCAAAAACTTACGAGCCAAGAGTATATTTGCTTCGTAAAAAGTACTAAAAAAAGCATGTTTTTAAGATTTTTCAGATTAGAAAAAATAAAAAATATTTCTTTAACCTAATATTTGTACAATCTGTAAAGCAATATTTTTTCAATATGTTCAAGTGATGTTTTGAATTTACAAGAAATATTAAAAAAATATGAATGAAATTTACGATATTTCAGACAAGGGCTTGTGTGAAGCGGCCATCCATTGATAGAACTTCACAACATGTAAAAGTGGGAGTTAGTCAATCGAGTAGATCACGACACCACATTCGTTTTAGGCTCCTTATGGGGCTTCAGGAATAGTGGGAACATACAGTTATGAAATCAAGGGGTTGAGGTGGTTGAGGTGATTGGAGTGAACTTAATTTATTGTAGAAAGTTTTGGTGACGTTTTTTACTGTTTGGCTAACTAGATATTTATGGAGAGTATTCATTTAAGACGTAGGACCTATGGGGCTTTGGTTATTTGGTGAAGGCATTTTTATTTTATAAATGTTGGAGGGTTTGGCAGCCTGGTTGCTTGAAGTATGGATAAAAATAAACTAAATACATAAAAGTAATGATAATATATTTATTATTTATACATCGTACAAAACTTTATCATGCACAACTTAACATTCACACATAATTAGTAATATACCTAGAACAATTTAGGTAGATCTCTATCTCAATTCTTACATTTTTTTTATCCATTTTATTTTATTTTTTCTTAAACATTTCTAAAAATACCTATATCCTCTAACTCGTAATATTGAGACACTATGCACCTTATAAGTTATAATCATAACTTTTTAGTACTCGAATATAGCATAGTTAACAGAAAATGTTGTCCAAAAAAAGCTTATCTTAACCTTGTTCATATATATATTGTAAATAGTAATTTAGATTTTAATCGACACGTTCAACATTACGAGTTGTCAGTATCTTATATTATTATCACGACGTTAGGATTTTTTTATGCAAGATTATTATCTCACAAGTTCATGCATACAAGAGTTTTCAAATTACACCCAGGAGCTCTCCAGGGGGCACTTGTCACCAGAAATGTATCTTTTTATTTTAGAATCCAATAAACGTACTAGGTAGTAAAAAAGTTCAATTTAATTTTGAAAATGGTTAATTTAATCATCACAATGTTTTCAAAATTAAAGGAGCTAATAAGCAATTATTTAAAAAAATAGACCGGAGACAATAATTTATTATAACTTATCGTTTTGATACTTATGTAATATATTGGTGTTTTGAAATTGCACACTAATATGACAACATTATCTTTTGAATCCAACCAATAGATTTAAGACCAGACTCTACCGCAAAAGAGACTGAATTTTATTAGACAGCCAATAATTGAATTTCTAGTGCTTAAAGATCTAGAGCGAATATTCTGTTGTGTGACACAAATTTCTTTAAAAATGTATGTTAGTGTATGAGTAGTATATAAACATTATATAATATTCGTGCATACATTTAAGTGCATTCATAAATAAGAGTTAGAAAATAATTATTTTTTCTAATTATCCCGTGTATTGATATTTTTATATCATAATTTTATAACACGATACTATTATAGAACAACATTTTTTGTGATATCGTTTTTTTATAGATGATATAATTCTTTGTCGTATCATAGGAAAGGTTTTTACTACTCAATTATTTTAAACAATATCTGTGTCGGCTATCAATATCAACATTCAATTATTTTTAATATTGATAACGAATTGTGACGTTATAATTAGTTATCATAGTTATAATAAAACTGTTTATCGGCTTATCATCTGTTAATGGATGTTATGTTTTAAAATCGTTTTTTATGTTAATGCATTTACAAAAATTATGAAAACTGTGAAAAGATTGTTTATAAAAATATCATATTAAAAAATAAAAATGTTAACGTTAAGTAATTACTGATGGTTATGTGTACAATTTATAATTTATACATTTTTAATTTTAACTGAATACCACCTTAAACAATTATTGTTGGCTGATGTTGTGGGGAGGTGTGAATGTTCACATAAAATAGTAGCCGTACCTGAAAACGAAGTCTGCGCACGCCTATATGCATTACATTATTATGAAGTGTATGTATTTAATCCGTTATCGCCATTGTGGCGTCAAAATCATAACCACGACGCGAGTTCCTGAAACAGCAACAATAATAAAATACAATTTCGATTGTTGTATTCATTTATAAAAATTACAGTGAATAATTTACTGTTTTGTAAGTTATGAAAAGGGGAACAGTCATGTGTGGGTGGCATGGAGTTGTTAAATAGTATTTTATTTAACAAAGTAGTCAATTTCCATATACCTACACGTAACATGTATATATAGGTGCTCACATGACATAATATCAATCCAGAGCTTCAATATAGATTTGTTCGTTAGCAAAGTACTCAGCTAAGATCATTTGGTTACATATTTTATTAAAATGTTGTCAGTACTTAATACTTACTGTCATTATAGTCTTTATCAACATCATTACCCGTGTGCATTAATAGTAAATAGCGGTTTAAGATAATGTGGGAATAGCTACGTAATTATAGTAAGTACCAAATAAAAAATTAGTATGTTGTGACAAAAATACATTTCTAAAGTTTCGAGATCATGCGCCTGCAACTGATATTTTAGGATTGACAAAAAGCGTATAAGCTGACTAAAAGAACATAAACATAGATACATTTTTGATACTTGCAGTTATAAGATTTAAATCTTAAATCAAATTTGAATTTATCGTTGTGTCTTTTAGTTATCACTCAAGTTGTTTTAAATAATTATTTAAATGCTGATAATAAAATAAAACATGTGTTTTTTTTTACCTAGAAATGCTCAATGTTACCAAGTGTGTAATCATTTATACATAAAAAAATTAGTAAATACCCAGGAAACTTTAGATAACTCAAATGTCAAATAATCAAACGGTTTTAAACTCATATCAAGCCTCACAAAAGAATTATATTTCTTTTATACTAACTGTATAATCAGTAGTAATTATTGTACACTTTAAATTTCCATTTCAATAGTGTAATGACTAATGTTTGATCACACGGCGTCTTAGATAGGCAATTTAGCTTCACCTAGGTGTATTATAGAATACAAAGCTTTCCGATATTTCAAATTTAATATTTACTAAAATTATGATATTTATTTTCTGTCGATCGTTTCAGTTAGAAAAAAACGTATGCAAAAACTAATTTGACTTTCATACGGTTAACTTAATTATTATAAATAATAAAACTGTAATTTCTTTATGATTTATTTACTTTCTTCATTTATCATTTTAAATTTGACTGTGTCATACGGTGTATTTACTGTTATTATAATTTACAAGTTATGTATCAAAAATGTTCAAATATTATATATTTACATAAGCAGACTTATTTTTTACATCCAAGACTTTGTGGTGCTTGACCTACATGTATAGTATTTTAAATACTATGTTTTCTATTCATTTCCACACTTGTCATAGAATTAAAAAAAAAAACAAATGTGCCATTGTCTTTTAAATATTTTACGATTCGCAACGGATACAATTAAAAATGTCGTAAAATAATTATTATCTGTAAACGTGACCATAACAATAATACACAAACAAAACACAAATCCATCAATACACTTTACACAATATAATAATATATAGGTCATTCAAATTAATATATTTAATAATATTGCTATTGGATTTGAAACGTAATTGTTGTGTGAAACAAATTATATAGGTGCTTTAAATTAGCATATAATATCATGTACAGGTAAATACTATACTTATTTTTAATTTTGAGTTTGAAAACCACATAACATATTATTATAAACTAATAAAGTTACAAAATATAGTATTTCTAATAAATCACTATATTATAGTCATATATAAAAAATTAAAATAATAGGTACAAAATAAATATTTATACCATAGTCCACAGATTTAAGTCAGTGTTCATTATAGATTAGTATTATACATTTTATTTAAAATTTCAAGTACTTTAAAATGTATAAAGAAAATATAATATCTATAAAAATGTGTTATATTATATTTAGATATACAATTATAATACAACTGTATTAATTTAATCAAACAAAAAAATCTGATGAGGAAATTAATGGAAAATTTCAAAGATATTTGTAAGTTACTTATCCTCGATATTTAGGGTTATTTAATATATTCTATTGGGTAAAAAATAACGTTTAATATTAATAACGTATATTTTTAAAAATCTTGTTGGATACTGGGACTGAAGTGATAAGCTTGACAAGTGTCTTTTTGTACTAATAAACATTAAACACACGAGTTTTATAAATTGACATGTTGTCAATATCATTGCATTTTTAATGATATATTGGATTGAACCTGCCTACCTTTAAATATGCATTAAACGGCGCTTAGTATTTGAACGAAGATTCGTTTATTGTGTTAAGAAGAACCTTTGACCTTGGAAAGCATTAAAAAGGCTGAAATGTAGATATGAGAAAAATTAAAGGCAGTTATCGACTTATAACTAAATATTTTTAAGTTTTAAGAATTCGATTACCTACAGTATAGTACGATAATATAAAGGAGGGGTATAATAGGTTTCATATAGAATTTTTGCTTATCATTGTAAGCAAATACCTATTCTTAAAACAATGACAACAAGGAGGACGCTGAAGAGGGGGGAGAAGGGTGATGAATTCATTATGGTTCTCATAGTGCATGCTCATTACTAAAAATACAAGGAACGCTGTGGGGCTTGAACTAAAACATTTATTTGTATCATAATATAATATATTATAATACATTTTTCACATAATATAATATAAAAAAGTTAGTTTAATGATTTATAATAAGATCCTGTAAAATCTCTAGATAAAATTTGACATTTCTAACTTGAGAAACAAGTAATAATATATATTTTGAAAAAAATGTTTTCATAGATTTCGTTTTAATATTTCAACAGATAGTTCTTAAAATAAGTTGAACACAATTCAATAAAATATCTTCACTGCCTTATTAACAATATATCAATAAACAAAATTAATCGTAAACTGAAATATAACATTATTATTTTATGCTGAGTTATTATTGTTTCAAAAACAGCTCTAATGATGATAAAGATGTAATAATCCGAACATAAGAGACTTTCACATATTTTTATGTATTCAGGCACATGTTTATTTAACGTATACTACCATTTTAATTATACAAAAACAAATATTAATACTCTTAAATCAAGCATGTAAATATAATAGTATATTTTAAATAATGTACTGTTTATTCAAAGTTTAAATATAATACTATTAAGTGTTAAAATCAAATTCGTAACAAATCGTAATCATAGGGAAGGTAACGAAACATTAAAATATATAATATAATACTCTTAGGTGATATGCCATATAATGAAAAAAAAAAATATATTTATAACTAATACCAAACTCGACGCCGAAGTAAATTCACTGCGAGAATTCTATTAAATTTTTATACGACCAGACATGTTGTACAGTGTACACTAATAAAATTATAATTATAAATAAAATTGTACATTGTTATTATTTGATATCATTATATTTCTATTCTGGATTATGAAAAACGTTTATCATGGATCTTAAAAAACTCTAAATTATAACATTAGCATATTATAGATTATAAGACGTATTATCGTAGGTAGGTACGTATCGTAAGATATTATTTCGTTTGTAACAGAAAGACGAATAATATATATAAATATATTATGTATACATGTATAATATATGGTTTTAAGAGAGCAAAACAAACATCGAGATGTATTACTAAAATAATTTTGTGAAAACAAGACGTGATGAAATCGAATTATCTCGGAAACTATAGCATCGAAGTTTTTGTAGGTAGGTATACACGATGAGCAACAAACGGTTCCGCGACGATAATAGTTTCGCGCACGTTTAACTTAATGTATTGTTCTTACTGTGAATTAAATTAAATTAAAATTCTCAGAGCGTGACTATGCAATTTTCGTTAAAAAAAAATTAATATATAGGTATGCACGTTTTACGGTTTTTCTCCCTATTAAACGCATTTATTATAATTATTAATATTTCTCAGTGCTCGTCCCGCCACGGCAGTATTATGTGCACACAGCAATACCTGAGAAATACGATATACAACTCGAACAACGCCCAAGGGGTTGTTATTGTTTATGTGAAAAAGTTAATTTTCTCGGGTGACTGTGGAATATTTAATATTCGGATTTCTTTAAGGTGGCTGGTGTAGCTGAAGGTATACCTGCTGGATAACTGGAATAATATGATAACAGGGCTACTTCTGCTTTTGCGAGGCCTCAGGTTTTATTATCATTTTTTTTTTTTAATTTCTTTCTTACTGTTCGGTTTTTTCCCATTTTTTTTTTTTCGTTTACTTAGGTTTTATTTCATACACTTTTCACCTCGTGGGAAGGATTTTTCTCCTTCGCGTTTTTATCCCGGGGCCTCTGGATGCCGGGTGTCGGCGATGCGCGCAATCTTGTCGTATTTTTTATATATATTATACACGCTTACCGCGTACTGCCCAGAACGTCCACCCGCCTGTCTAGTGATGAGAGTGAATAAGGGACTGCAGCTTGTGACTAGAGGGTGCGGTGGCCCAGGAAACGACCGCGATCGTGTGGCGGAGTGGTGCCATTTTAATCCGAGTAATGGCTCGTTTGTTCTATACCATCTCTTTATGAAAAGGAATGATTTTTCAACCATACTGATGTAAAAATTATTCAACGCATCGTCGACATATGTGCCGAATATACTGCTGGTAATTTATTTTGTCCGCTCGCGGTGCGAACGAGGGGGAGAATAAGGGAGGAGAGAAAAGACGGCGGGTTGGAAAAAAAACTGAGGTAGCTTCCCTTTCAAACCGATGTGTTCTGTTCGTGATTAAAAGACCGCAGATTTGTTTCGGAAATGGACTAAATAAATTCTCCCGGTGCAATTTAAGCGACATCGTTCGGGAGGAGACACATCAAACATTTTTGGCTTTGAAATATTTTTAAGGGAAATATTGTTACCTTCTTTCCTATTTCGCATTTGATGTGTAATTTTCTATTTGGTGAAGGGGGGGGGGCGAATTCGAAAATAAACATAAATAATAAATAAATTTAGTTTAAGGATAAATCACCGACATTGTATCGACATTTACGCAGTCCCACAAAATTTGTCTGTGCAGAGCGCGTGTGCGTCCATATTCAGATAATTTATCGATGTTATTTACTTATATCTATACTTAAGAACTTTTAAGAGATTGTCGTTTGGATATGGCGAAGGATTCACATTTCTTATAAACTATCAGATATAACATGATATTGTTGTATTAGTGCACTTTTAAAGTTATAATGTCCACCAGTATAGTTATTAATCTTTGCAATATATAAAAAAAAAACAACATATATTATGTTCAGTTCACAATCAAGTTCTACGTTACTTTTAAATTGGTTTTATCTTAGGTACTATAAAATTATAAGAAATAGCTTAACATTCTTGATTTTGTATAATATATTATATTTGAAATTAAATGTAGATATTATTTTTAAATGTGAAAATATATAATTATTATAAGTTATAATAAATCAATTCGGAACACCTTCACGACGCACTGAGCCCCGACGAAGAATCCATCAAAAATATAATTGTATTTATGAAAGACATTGAATTATACAGTTGAATTTAAATTATTTAAGAACATATTATCATGTAAAAAACAAGCCAATGGTCATGCTATCCAGTCTTTTTCTTTAATAAAAAAAATAAATCAATTAAACTCGTTTATTTAAAATAACAGAGTTTAGATATATTCAAATTTTAACCGAATGCATTTTTTAAAAAAAAACTGTACATTAATTATTAGAAGTTTCAATCTGTTGAAAGCATATTTAATCTTGCTTTATTTTAATTGTTTTGGCTATTTAATTCACACAATGACGTCACGAAAGCGAACTTATAACATTTGTAATTCATAAATGACGTTACCTTGAGTTCCAAACACAAGTCTCTGAGGTAAATATTAATTATGTTCATGTTTATTGAGACGACAATTTTAGATGAATATAATTTTGATGGTGAAAATGTCAAAGTTTAACTAAGATACAAAAATAACTAACATAATTATAAAAAATTTTTATTATGTTGATTAATCAATATTAACACTATTTTACAGAGATTACAATTAAAGATTAGGATATATTAATAAATTTAAAAGAATATGATTAAATGGTGGGAAAGGCCAAGTGAATAGTGATGTGACCCTCAACTTTATCAAAATACACTTTTTTTTCAAAGTAAAGTAAGCCCTAAATCATTTTGTATTTTTGTCAATGCTAAATTCAAGCTAATTTAATTCTACAATACTTTAACCCAAAATAGCAACATATGGTCAAGTGATGCAAGCCACAACATATTATATCCCACAATAATTGTAAACGGTTCCAGTCAATTAATATTTCCCTCACTGTAATCCTCCATTGTTATTAATTTATAGTTAATGTAACACAAATATATTCTAACATTTCTAACTTAACCCACCATTTCAAATATCAATCCAGATATCCTTCAAACTTCCTTCTCTTTGAAGCATTGGTAATTCAAAATATAATTTACACTTATTTTTATCTGTATAATTATTTATTAAGATACTAATTAACAATTTATAAATCAAATTTTACCTTCCTTGGATAATTTTCAATAAAACTATTAGCATTTTAGTCGTCTTGAAAATTTGCATTTTTAGTGATTGCATCACTAGGCCTCCACATGGATTTTGACTTGAAGAATTCTAAATTTCTAATATTTATTATATTTGAATTTATATGAAGGCTGGGCAATAGGATGGCACTCAAGTTTTTTTCTTTTTTTTAAAGTTTTCTCATGTTTTTAATTTGATATATTTATAGTAAAATTGATATTGTGAAAGTATGAAAAAATTTAATAAACTTTACGAGGTCACTCAAAGCACTGAAAAATACCAAATATAAGATAATATAATATACATAAGATGAATGTATTTTTGAAATGCTAAATTTAACTATAAATATTAGTTTATATGGTTTGCAATCAATCATTTAAAACATAAAATTATAATTGGTTTGTTGTATAGAAAATGTCTGTAACAATCTTTCAATAATATAACAACTGGGAGATGAAAGACAAATAACGTTTTAATAGTAGCTGACCATTTTTATGGAAACCATTTTAATATTATATTTGTATATGGTTACTATACTACGCCTGGAATACAATATAATTCAAATTTCACAAGAAATAAAATAATTCCAAATAATTAAAATCGTTAATGTACAATATGATTTACCGAGAATTCTAACTAGTTACTACCCATGAAAATGTTTTTTTTTTTGACAATTGACATTTATATTTATAGTATTGGCCAGTTTTGGAAGGTAAACATTTTTTTTGTTGATGTTAATTTATAAAAAAAATAATAACAATTGAAAAACATCTTTTAAATTGATCAACATGAGTTAAAACATTTTGAAAATTGTATGGTGTATAGGAAATGCTAATATACACATTTATTGAATGTTTTATGTATTTACAGCCATTTATTTTCGAGTTACACCAAAAATCTAAATCGATTTTGAGTTAAAATTCCTGTTATTGTATCTTAATTGTTTGTTTGTTTTTTTCCGGCGCTATTGAAAACTTATGGGAATTTTAAATGTTGAGCTAACAAATGCACCAACTGGATTCACTTTTCTACCCCGGAAAAGATACTGAAGTTGAAAATCAAAGCTTTATCTCGACTACTCATAGTGTATAGTGTATACATAAAAGAATTGCACCATACTAAAACAGTACCGTTGTACCGATATTAAAAGATAAACTGACCAGAAACATAGATTACATTAATACAATATTTTCATCGATATAATTAATGACTGCAGTACATACTGCATACGTTATCGAATTTTTATAGTACATAGTATATTCACAGGCAGTATAAAAATAGCACGATGCACAATTATACAATGTAATTGCCTTGAGCGACCATTGAATATTATTTGATTTGCACCAAACTTTCAACAAAGCATTTTTACACCAAAGGAAACAATATTTAAACATGACACATCAAAAAAAAACATCACATGTATAAATGAGTGCCACCCTACTGGGCAATTATATCATATTTTCTAACTCAGTTAAATTAAGTTAAATTAAAAGTTATTTCAAAATGTTCTATCAATTTAACTAAATTAGAAGTTAACCAAAAGTTAATATCAACTTTTTAACTCAAGTTAAGTTGATTAAAAAAAAATTAAGTTTCGGTTTTCATATATTAGGTAAAATTAAAATAATACCTAGCGACGTAGAGTATTATTTTGTATAAACGAAAAAATTACTACAGTCGTATTCGAAGTCGTAATAACATTACAAAGGGATTTACTGATTACTATATTATATTGGTTAGTGGTTAATCCGTATGCATCATTATATTACCAAAAACACGATTATAAGATATTATTATAATAATTGGAACTTTGTAAATTCCAGTTTTAAATGACTTGCCATAAGATGTATCGATTAAAGAAACCCCGTATTATTAGATTATTACCACACTAGCCGTAGTTCTGGATGTTGGCGGCGCGGCCGACCGCTACTGAAAATAAACGCTGTATTAAAAATAACAGTCTAGTCCCCAACAACCACCAACTGACGACTATGACGAAAAATAACGGCCATTGATAATACTCATAATTTCATAATAATAATTATAGATATTTATGATGTCTTATACGAAGATATGAAATTATAATAATTGTAATTGAAATAAACTTAACTTGTTCGTATGTACGATTAACTCAGTTAATTAATAGTTAATCATTTGTACTCCTCAAGTTAGTAATAACTCAACTTATTAACGCGTTAATGCCCAGCCTTGTGTTTTATTCAAATAAAATCAAAAAACCAGGTAAGTGGTTGTCGCTCTGCTGTACAGTAGGTCATAAGTGGGTCACTTTAATGGATGATGTTAAAATTGAATTTAATGATACAAAATAATTGTACACGAAATTACGAAAACGATTCTGAGAGAAGACAATCTGTCACTCTATAATATTACATAGTATATTTGATGATATTATTGTGATTTAAGTCAACAGTCTCACTATTAGGCATTAGTACCATAATAGGTTAAATTAATTTTTGCCAAACATAATACATTTGAAAAGTCTTTGTGTGTATAAAATATTATAATACACTCTAAAAGTTTCAAATACTCAAGATGAGTATTTTCAAATTACAACAAAATAACATAAATCATTATTTTTGGTTATTTTATATGTAATTTTTTTTCAAATTTGAACATAAAATAACTATCAAACAAACTGTATTCATACATTTTTAAAAAAATTTTATATACAGAATAAGAATTCAGACGCTCATTTAAAATTATTTTAGAATTACTCTCAACTTTTTTTTTAATCTCTGCAATTAACAACTTACGGGGAACACTGTATGAAATTTTCAAGACTTTTGACTGAGCAAACCTTTTTTATCGACATTCATCGCTATGCCCAGAATGTAAAAGTAAAAAATTTTTATCATGCCATACATTTTATTTTGTAAAATTTTTGCTATAATAAATTTAATTACATTACATTAAAAATTAAAACCATATTTATATTTACTCCTGGAGTTAATGATATCTTTGATATATATTCTGTAATTTATCCACTATTATATACATTCAAATGTAATAGTAATTAACTTTGTCATATAAACAGTTGACCTAATTATAAATACACATTATCACTTACGGAAATCGCTGCCCGCATTTTAAGGTTAAATATACACTACATGGCTTATTAAATTTTATAAACTATAAAATTGACAGTTTTAAAATATTAGTATTGCACTATTACACTGTCTAAATATTTTCATTATCTAGTCAAGAAAATAATATCCCATAGGTAGGTATGTTAAATTTATAGTTCACATTTAGCAAGGGTACACATTTACTTTATTCCACAAGATTTTCAAAATTATTTAATACTTTTATCTTGGAAGATCTTTTTCACAACTTCATAAGGCTTATTGACGTTTGGAGTATATTTTAATATTTGATTAGTAATCAGATAGTCAGCTTGTAGCTGAAATAAATAATTGTCACTAATTAAATGTCGCTCAAAATGCCATCGTACTTTCATATTTTTATATTTGAAATTTAGTTATTGACATTCACAAAACGCAATTAAAAATGTATTTCTGTTTGGATATTACTTAGTCATTAAATGACTGAAATTTTCATAATTAATTTATAAATAGAGTGGGTTTGAAATAAGACTTATGTTAATTTTAAGGTTTTGTAATGATCACTTATTTGTTTATCTGTTTATTATTTAAAAAAATATGTAATAAAGATTCCAGAACAATATTACAATTTTAAAATTTGATTAATTCATACTTAATTACTTTATAATAAAAGACGAGATAATATTTTAACTTTCCTATAGCTTTTGGTTTTGTTAATTTAATTAAGTTTGGAGATTGATGTAAAATTGTATTTCAAAAAGAAACTATGCATGCCATAAAATTATACAAACTATTATTAATTTACATAAATATTAAAAATATTAAAACAATATTTGAACGGAACTAGGTCTACCTGGTCTGACTGGTTAGTTTAAGTATTGTATTATATATTATATTATTATAATATTTTCTTCATTATTGCATTGACGTTTCGAAAAAAAAAATAATATACAGATTAAGACTTTAATTATAAATGCATTTATTTACTTTATTAAGTACTTATCGATAGCATTAAACAGTCTTGACAATATAAAATAAAGATTGGATTTTGCTGATGTCTGTGAGTTATAGGTATACTCTGCGCTTGCACTAGCTTTTATAGTTTTTTTCATTATTTTTCGATGGGTAATTTATAATTTGACGGGAGTTTTCAACCAGCTCTAAAGCCCCGGGGACAATCGACGACTTAACACGAACTGACAGCCACTTCATACCCACCTAGTTGCATGTAGACACATGCAGCGGACACTTTGCTGTAACTTTGTATAACGTGGGCATAAAAGAACTAGCCGAGCACTTGAATTACATTTTGTATAGAATGAACTTACTAGGTACCTAGTTTGTAAAAAAAAAAACACTGTTGACATTTTTGATGAAACGAGGTCTTCTTTTGAAAATCGGTAATAACTTTTTAAATATCTATGCAACTATGCAATTGTGTAGTCATAATTTTTATTTCTGTCATAAAAACTTTGCTACAATGATAGTTACAATAATATGTCTCAAAGAATGTTTTGCATTTGTTGTTATGTTTAGTATTGTGTTGGCTTATTGAGATTGAAGTACGAGCTACTGATATTTAGAACGAAACTTACTGTGTTTGAAGATAAACAATTTAATCGTTTGGAATTTGAATGCATTATTATATTTTTTCTACAAAAAATATCAAATTATCAATAATGATATCCAACAACCAGTATCCAATAAATATTTTTCTATTTTTTTTAAACATTAAATTAAAGGTTTTTTTTTGATTGTTAAATATTTATTTGGTATTGATTTACCCATTAATTATATAAAATAACTGAAATTTTCCAATCGGTATCTGAATTTGATACATAAATAGAGGTTAAATACTATTTGTATACCAATGTGCATGTATGTGATGAAAAAACATTATTAAAATAACATTTTAACGAGAAAAGTTGTTTACAAGATGCCATTTAGGTTAGCTAGGTATATCATTATACATTTTTAAAGTTATTAAAAGGTGAATAAATTATATGGTTAAAAATCTTAACCTAACTTACTACTATGCTATTCATGAACCCAAAGTTTTTTACTGTTAAATGATAACCACAAAATATGCATACTAAATAACTTCACATCTGTGTCTCGTATTTAAAATACTTATATAATAATAAGTTTAGTGTATATCATATACTATCTAAATATTATAAATTAAACTTTTTAATTATAATTATTTTCATTAGTTGGAATTGGATAAATTTTTATTATCGAAATATATCTGTTTGAGTTGATTTGATTTTCAATTTTTTCATTATTTATCATTTATTTATTAATTTTTTATGTAGACGGGTTGGTTGCCCAACTACAATTCTAGATTAATTAATAGTTTACCATTTTTACACAATATTAAAGTTAAACAATTTAAAAAAGTGAAAGATTATCTTTTGATCTATTTACAGGAATGTTTGGACTATACTTTTTTGAATTCAAATCTTAAGCTCAAAATTATATATAATACAAATATGATGGATTATTGTAGCAACTGTTGACTCAACACTGTTGGTCTACTTTTAAATTTACTAGATATATTAAATATATTTAATTCACTAAAAGTTTTTGTTCAACTAGTTGTTTATTATCCACTAGTTATTAATTATTTCCCTATAGGCATTGTTTAATCAACATCTTTAGAAATATATTGTTATGGGACGTATGTCACTAACAATCTATGAATCAGAGAGTTAAAGTATTCTTTAATAACTGTCATTGAACTGTAATATTATATTTATATGGCTTTCCTACTGAAGCAGAAGTGCACAAACCTCTTTTTACGGTACAACCCGTTTTGGATATTTTATAATTGTAGTGACCCACAGCTACTAATGGCGGTTTTGTTGTTGTTTCATTGATGGTCGCTATGTTTAAGATAACTTTTAGTACGGTACCGCTGTGTCATCACATCACTCCGTCACTGGTATACTCGTAATCCTCGAGGATGATGATAAAACAATTCAATAATTAGATGATAATAAAAGTGTATCTATACCAAGGTAATAAATGTATATTATAATTGCTCGGAAAATACTGTATTATACTATTATGACATAATATAATATCGCATTTTGTATACATAAAACAAATATTTGATTTTTACATACTATATAGCATTTATAGATAGCTATAAGGTAATCTTATATTAAACAGTATTCTATATATAAAAAATAAATGCATATTTCAAAACTTTCTGCAACCCACCAAATATATTTGTGACCCACTTATGGGCTGTGGTCCATAATTGTTGAATCTCCGTACCTACTAGTGCATATTCATTAGTCGTCCTGCTGAAGTAAATGGTTGAGCCTACTGTCTTACTTAAGTAAATAATTAGGAAATTCAAAAATAATCTTTCATCACTAACCTGTTTTTTTTTTCTATAAATTAAAGTCATATAAAATATTATATCACGTGTAGTATGCATTGTATGATAAACAGTGCCATTGAAATTGCATCACGCTAAAAAAAAATCTAAACGTTTAAATCTGAATAGAGACCGAGCAAAGTTTAAGCCCTCTAATCAAAATTCAACGAAAAGAAAATTATAAATGCATAAAATAATTCATTATAGATATTATCATCTATATGTATAAATATACAATGTAAGATTTCTCAATTTAACAATACACACAATCATCTACAAATTTAATGATTAAAATATAAAAATAATACTATTATATCCTTATAATAACTTTCCTTCTTAACAGCTCAGAGATTACCGTAATCCATTTTTAACAAAATAAAATAGTTTTTTTTAAAAAATAATATTTATAAGTCATAATATTATGACAATATGTATTAATTGTAGAATGATCTTTAACTTATATAATACTTTAATTGATTACATAAAAATTATTAAACAATTTTTTTGAAGAAATTATTTATCTTATCCTTTGGATTCATCTTATAATTAAAATTATTGCATTCCTGTATGTATACATTATTGAACACATGACCGATTTTATCACGACGAAGTACCTTTTAAACGGTTTTTACAAAGTACATTTGAACATACATGTATAATATAATGCTTAAATTATATTAGGTATTTAACTTAACTTGTGAATGTAGTCGAATAAATATACGAAAATGTGTAGACAAGTACGAGTTAAAATATTTAATAAGGGATATAGTGGAAAAACACGTAGGATACGGTGTGCACAGGAGATATGATGACACTTCGGTGGTCGAGAGCAGTTGTCTGCGTCCTTCGCAGAAAAGACACCTCTACGATCCCTGCTGCTATCGTGCGTGTGTTAAAAAACACTAAATAATTATTCGTGTATGTAATAACTAATAAGATATAAAATAGACTATGTGCGCACTTATGTGTTTACGCTTGCTCGTGTCATTCAAGCTTGATTAGTAATTTTAACCTTGTCTAAATGATGTAACTATGGTAATTAAGATTATTCTACTAATTAATTATACTTTGTGTTCAATGTGAATACAAAATATATTATGTTAGATTTCTATTCACGCATCTGAGTATGCAGGTATTGGTGTAATATTGTGGATATGTTTCTACGGGGTTGAGTTCGATGCTCGAAATCACTGGGACGTAGGTAGGTACCTATATATACATAGGTATATATTATGTGTTTTAGTAAATACATAAAGTTTTTTTTCTTCAAAGTTCTATGTACGATATTTATATGATTTGAACACCAATTAAATGGATTTATTTATTATGGCTATGGCCATGACTGTTATCGTAAGCTCTTAATAATTCCTACATTAGTGGCTACCATGCATCTTTGCAGCTCATGTTGATTATCACACAAAATATGTAATTTAAGTCGATGAGCAATTAATATAAATTTGACAGAATTCGTACGAACTACAATCTCTTAAGAATCTGTATATTCGTGGCTACCATACGTCTTTAAAAATGTTGATCGCCATTCGAAGGTAATTTAAGTTATTGGGCACTTAATATGTATGTAATTAAATTGTAAGCTAAATACTAGTTTTTAAGAATCCCAACATTCGTGTCTACCATGAGTCTTTACAGATATTGATCGCCACCTGAATGTAATTTAAGTTGTTGAGCACTTAATACTATACTTATAAACTAAATAGATAATTATGTTTATGACCAAAAAATAAAGATAATATACCTAATGATACTTTAAGTATATAGTAATAGTCAATACACAATATAATTTATGATTGAGTAAATAATGAGTGAGGTTGCTAATATTATGTTTGGTAGAGATAAACAGTTGACAAATCAATTTGGTTGATCATGCAAGTGTGCAACATAATTAATTACTAGATCGTACAGGATGCTGAATGGCTCAATATACATAACGTGTCAACGCAATCGTTTGAATGGTAAAAATATTGTAGAAGTGGACTGGCGTGGACGATGTGGACAGTGTGTCTTAAGCTTTTACTGAGGGATTGTCTGTTATGTCGATTTTGTCTAATCCTTATATTGTAGGCCGATTTTTGAGTAATCCCTTCCGTTGTTGGCGTTATCGGTTAGACGAAACGTTAAGGTATTACGATGCATTTATTATTTTATATTACAGGATGCAACTTAAGTATACCTTTAGTAGAGCATTTGTGTCGTTTCGCAGAGCGTCTGGTCGGACATCGGAAGAGTGTGGAGACGTGGATTATTATACTTTATGAGTTGCATGTGTTGTGTGTGTGTGTGTGTGTGTGTGTGTGTGTGTGTGTGTGTGTGTATAAGGAATATTTATGTGTACGCTTGATGCGTATATGTATACATATATGTGTGTATATTGCATCATTTCTTAACCCGTATGGTCCGTCGTAATTAATTATCTTGCGTTTTATATTTAAGTATACCTACTATGGAAATGTTTATGAATATTTCATAATATTACATAAGCATACCAACTTATGATACATATTAAATTGTTAACTCTTGAATTATATACGTGGTATTATGTAATATTTGATGAGCTCTGAAGAAATTGTTGATAGAATGTGTTCCATTTGAGTAGTGTAAAAATTATAAAACTTAAAAAAAAACGCACTCAGAAAATGGTATAGATAGGTAGGTAAATAGATGGATAAAGCACTTGGTATTAATTCATATTTCACTGATTTCTTAAATGGTTTTGTTGTTGCGTATATGAAATGGAATATATATTAAACCGATATTTTATTATCCATAAAAAAGTATATTTTCTATCATGAATTTATCATTTTGGTTGGTATACAATAATGTCATTTTGGTTGGTATACAATAATGTCATTTTTGTGTTTTGATTTGTCACACATTGTCAAAATGTACAGAGTACACTTATATTATTTATATTCTACTTTTATACAAATAATATTTTATTAAATATCTGCTCTGATGCATCTGGCTGACTTTGTTTCAAAAATGTGTTATTGCTTACCGATTATGATTACTTTAATCAGTTTAATCTACTTATGAATAGTGGTGCTGTACATGCAGTGTATAATGTTTCGGTGAGAACGAGTATGTGAAGTTACTCACACATATTATGCAGGCCAGATACAAATATTTTAAACGGGAAAATTTCATAATAAAGCAGAAATCAAAAAACATCTTGAGAATAGCGTGTTTATTATTTTATTGAGCCGTTACAGTTCAGATAGCTATAATATCTTGAACAATAATAACCTGATAAATTTTCATCAACACTTATACTTTTAGGCACTTTTCTCTACATATCTCCCTTTACATTAAATCATTAGGAATCTAGTTTCGTGATATTGCAGAGGACTTCGCTAACTTATCATTTCAACAAAACATGATTATAAATGTTGTTTTGCTAGTTGACACGAACTAATCGAAAAAGCGATTGTTTAGAAAATTAAATAAACCAACCCTCGGAGATATGGTTCGTTTGATTAGAGTAATATTATTTTATTTATTTATTTTTCTAGAGATATTTCTATACTAATTAAAAACACTTTTGAAATAGTAGTAATCATTAACTTAGAATATTAATATAAGCAAAGAACTAGAAACAGTTCAGCAGGTAAGCGATACAGTGCCCTGCAAATAAAATACATATTATTGATTATGGAACTCTGTTTACTTTTAAGAAAAGTGTATCATGTTCTTATAAAATATGCACTTAAAAATATGTTAAGAATATTATTTTTCATCATGTTATTTTGTGCTTATTATCATTATATTGTATACATGAATTAAGTTTACAAAGAGTGTTTTTTGTAAATATAATTTTAAACATTATGTACTTAATTATTATTATCTATAGTTGGTTAAGACGTTGCTTCGTAGCTTTTAATATTCACTGTGAATGTATAAAGTATACGCGTATTGCATAAATTTAATCTAAAAAAAAAAACAGTTTACTTTGCACCGAATTAAGTTCATTATCCGAAGATTGGATATTGAACTATATATTATTATTAACGACGTCGTTTAGAAACTTAACGACGATTACAGAAATTACTTATAATCGATAAAATAACCATATTAAAACTGTTCTTTACTCATAAATGGGCATATTATTATAGTGACACGAGCGTCACATGTGCCGAACCACGAAAATTGAAACGATCTTCGCTTGCCCATTAAAATTTATTTTTTAAGTAACGGGACCTAGACATTTTTTAGATTGAAGAATTAGCTGTTCGTGGCCAACATAAATAAATTCATAGAAGATTCCACACAAGTCTTTCTATTAAAAAAAAAAGTTTACTGGAAAGTTATGCGCTATATAAAGCCATGATATATTTTCGATAAATAAATGTATATATTTTTTAAAATTATTCATTAAAGTATTTACACAAGAATATTCTTAGGATGTTATAACGTCTCCTTCATCCAGAGTCATTTTTCGTATGCAGCGATTGAATGATTTTTCATTGAATTCAAATGTAACACATCCATTACAACGGCATACTCGACTCGTACTACTGTACAGCAGAGTAGTACCGATCACTCGTCTACCTTTTTTGAATTCATAAACATCTTTATTTAAACATCACAAACGCAGACCAGTAGTGCCTGGCATATGTATATACAAGCGGGCGACTTCAGTTGAAACGATAGAAAAAACTAACTACGACCTCGACGATCGCTGAAAAACGAGCGTAGCATTGCGATGGTACTGTATAATGCGAATACATCGTCACATGACACTAATTCGTACTTATCATTTTTTAAAGTCATCACATCCGACAAGTGGCAGTGGAGGTGACGGCGGTGGAAGCCGTCATCGTCGTCCATCGTCGCGGTACGGTCGTCGCGGGGGACGTCTCTTATGTTATATACATCGACGGGCGTTATGCATTTTCCGGTCCAGCGGTTCGTGTCCAAAACCACCCCCGGGTAAACGCAGATTCGATTAACCGGCACGTCCGGATGCATCGAACACTTCAGTTGTTCATTAACTCGGGACCGACACCGCAGCCGACAAGAGCGAATAATATAATATCTATATGTATACCTATAATAATAATAATAATATACACAGTCCCCTCTATATAGCCGGCCTGTCTGTCCTCCATCTGCGTGTGTGCGAGTGTGCGTGTGTGTGTGTGTGTGTCTCTCTCTCTCTCTAGAATTTATACATCTCCGAAAATCGCCAGAGCCCCGCTCTGACGAGAATTCTCCGCCCAGCTAAAACCACCCGATCGTTGCTGGTCCCTGACGATATAACATTATAGTATAATATTATCATCGTCGTCGTCGTCGTAAGACATTGTCAGCGCCGTTGTGTAATCTGCGCAGGACGAGTGTTCGACTCTACGTCAGAATCCGTTTCGATCGACGCTATAATAATGACATAATTCCTATTACCTACGCACATCGCAGTGCAGTATCGCTCTGTAACATAATATTATTACTGTCGTCGTAACAAAAAAACTTACCTCATTATCGTTAAACACAATATTATTATCGTTTCGACGCAATTGTTATTACCGCAGTGGTGGTACCGTCAAACACACTCATATTGCAATACCGACGATCGGCCGCAAGCGGTATAATACATTGTTTAATTATAATATTGTACATTCGTACGTTTAAAACGAAACTATTAGAGCTACATTATTTCAGTGTCACAGCATAGCGATTGTACTGTTCGTGGCGCGACATGGTTGGTGTGTGTGGGGGGGGGGGGGGGGGGGGGTGGGAGTTGGTTGGTTAGTGAAGCATCCATGCTAGTTCACGGCTTAACTAATTTCGCGGCAGATCAGACGACGGTGGTGAGACTATTATACTGCAGCATCGTGTATTCTGTATATTATTATGATCGAGTGCTCGCTTAACGATCCGATAACGTCGAGCAGGACCAAAACCGTCGTTATCTATGTACGCCGCATGGTGTATGTATATAATATTCTAAATATATGTACCTATTTCCAGTACGCACTGTCGGATATACGTGCTCGATTTACCGATCACCGATATATTTACGTAATTATTGTCTACCACAAGCAGGGTAGAGGAGATGGGGAGGTGATTATCACGGAGGAGGTCGAGGAAAATGTCCATTAACATCGCTTCGTCTCAAAAAGAATCAACAGTCCCGCTGTAATGCACAAATATTCGAAAGACAAGTCAAACGGCTACCCTAACTTAAACGGGTTTGAAACGATCACAGACGAATTGAGTAGACTTTCAATTTAAAAGTCATGCACTCAGAAATAAAATGAAAGGCGAATGTTTCCATTATCTGTAGTCGGTGTCCTCCGCTCCTAGCGCACTGCAAATGACAAGACGTATCGTTCAGACACCTATCATATTTTTATATATATAGGTGTAATTATTGGTCGCTTTGTATGATGTTGGATCGATATAACGGCTAAACGAAATGGTAAAATCTATTATTGATTACAACGTCCATTTAAATAAAGTACCTACTTAAGAAATTAAATAGCTCCCGTTGTTCCTTTGCTACTTTGCTAGTACCTACTAAAATGTATCGATAAAATAATATGCGTATAATATTAAAATTGATTGCTTAAATCGCAATTTTAAATTTAATGTACATAACGCTTGCGTATGGTACACAATATTATATTATAATGGTATTATTATTACCTCCAAGAAAAGTTGTTCGCACAAATATATGGTTTTATTGGTGTATGTTTGAGGTGTTAAAAATAAAACCTATTCTACCCACAAATAAATCATGAGATCCAACGAGTAGTGAACTATTTACGACCATTAAACGTAATTTAAAAAATATTCTTTCAGGAAAATTGCATCACTTATTGTTGTAAAATATATATATATAACAAAAGCGTTTTTTTGGCCTTTCGTCTAACTAATACGACATTTATCTACATCCTACAATAATAGTCAATGTTTAAGGAGAAAAATTTATCTTGGCATGTAAGTATTTTCGTTTTCTTATAAACGAAAAACAAACGACAAGGTTAACTTAATGATTCAAATCTATTTTGAACATCTCAGATTATTTTGACGTTATACTTAAAGCCTTGAACCTGTATTTTTTTTTTTAAACCATCACACGAATATAAATGATACTGTACATTATCATACCATTTAATCTCAAAAAATATTTATGAATAAAATATTTACAATATACGTAATAATTTAGGAATTTCGCGAATAAATTAACAGGTACTCTTTATAATAGTCTATGATTATTTTTCTAGAAATAACTATAGTAATATATGTAGGTAGCTGAATATTATTTTATAAAGATATATACAATATGGTAACTAAAATATAGGTTAATTTGGTACATGGTAAATAAACATATACTACCTATTACAAAAGTACCAATAGACGAGAACTATAACCTACATTTTATTAAAATGAATCAAATTAATATATTTTATTAACCCAAGCTACTATAGAATTATGGATCACCGTGTTTTCAATTACAGTGTGACTGTGGCAAGTTATTATTTTTACATATCATTACGTAATATGATTATACACTAACACAGTGGGAAGTTTAAATTGATTTAATTATCCATTTTTTTTTGTTTTCTAAATATATATTCAATTAACACTATAAAAGTATATGGTTTTTTTTATAATGTAAAATTAAAAATCTATGGCACATGGATAATATAAAAATATTATGACGACAGTTAAACATAATTTTGATTTACATGAACAATATGAGGCCAACCAGTGTGATGATTTTATTTATTGTGTACTTGTTTTATATTTGAGTAAATATCTGCACATTGAAGTTTCAAACAGCATGTTGGATTCTCACAGACAGATTTATCCGAGAGTGAGGGATTAGGTGTGATGATAATTTTGAACGGAATCTGTAGCAGTGTTTGGAGATCAGTTGTCGTATGGTTTCGATATTTAATTCGTTGTGAAGCGTGGATCGCTGAGATGTCTATAGTTGAACATGTGTTAAACAATGATGGTCTATTCAAATAATATTACATTTTTTACTGACAATAAAACGTAGTACAATATATTAAAACACAATGGTAATTCACAGAAATCAAAGAGATTAATTATAAATCTCGACAAGTTTCTAAATAATGTATGTTATTTATTTTGTCAGTTAATTGATTACAATTTCTAGAGAATATCAGTACGAAATATACATTTATAATTTAAGTTACTTACAACAATTTATAATGAATAATAAATTATGTGATTTACGTGGTTGTTATAATTCACCGTATCATAGAATAATGTGTCCGGTACCGTTTATTAAATGGATTGCAGTCAAAATGTGATTAGGTACTATTTTACAAAGACAAAAATCCAATTTCGGTCAAGCAGATTATATTTTAATCATTTTTACTTCATATCTATATTATCAGAGAATAGTTTTATTTTATTGAAGTTATAATTTTAAGTTTTTTCTTGGGTCAAATGATAAAATTCCAATACTTCAGAAATACAATGAATATTATGATAATTGATAGTATGTACTGATATTGTGTGAACTGTATATTATGTAATTTTATAAAAAAAATTGAATTTTTAGAATGTTGTGCATAAATTATTTTTAAAATTATTTGTTTCAATGCAATTAATACACGTTGATGAACAGTACTGCTTTAACAGTAATTTCAAAAATTGACACTTACAAATATTACTGCTCTATTAGTAATACGAAAACCGTAAAAAAAATGGCAGTACTGTTGTTGCAAAACGTATACTTGTATATACGTATACTGCACACAGGAAATTGTGGGATCTCCGTGAAATTGGATTTTCATCGTTAATATTAAAATATTCTTGGTGCTTAAATTATAATATTATATTAGTGTAAACATATAATATTATTTATATTAAGCTACACACATTGAAACATATAATGATTTCGTTATACATTCATACGTAATACATTGATATACTTTTGAAATAAACTGGAACAATATTCAGGCATTGCTTATTAAAATACAACTTGTGCTTTTGTTCCGTTATGTAAGTAGTACACCATTTTTGATGTACATATGAGAAAACATTTATGATATTGTAACCTTTTTTGAATGGAGCAAAATTGTAATGTATAACGTGTTGTACAATGAAACCTACATGAGTATCTTAATAATATAATTGGGAAATATATTATGACTTCTGGATCAATATACTCGTAACATATTGTTTAGTCATGCACGTCAATAATATTTTGTAGAAAAGTCACTTATAAAGTTATATTTTAACATAATATCTAACAGCTCATCAAACATTAGGTAACTGAATCTGTGTAAATACTTAATTTTTTCAATATAACTGGTTCGTGTTATTTATCACCCACAATAAATTCTTGCATAATTGAATATAACTGACTAGTTACCTATAATTATTGTCATCAGGGACAGGGATATGAACACACTCATAATGTCCAAGCAAAACAACTGTGTTTACTAGACGTTTATTGGCCACAAACAATTATATTTATTGCACATTATAATATTTATAATATATTATAATGATACATGGATTATATAAAAGTGTATTTTTGGATACGACTAATTACAACAATACAATCTCTAATGAAAGCATCTATTAATAATTATTAATTATGACCACAAAAAATAATATTTATAAATTACGTGGTACACGATATTTTGTATACAAAATTAAACACATTTAAAAAGTATCAGTTTTGTTTGTTATAATAGAATGACAACTTAGGATGGTCCACAATAATTTGTGTATCTAATCATTACCTTAGTAAAACATAAATTAAGTAGGTGTAATTTGCAGGTTTACTGGTGATGTGATAAATGTGAGCAGTGTGTTACAAATACATTAAATAGTTCTATAACTACTCACAGTATTTCTCCCAAAGTCAGAGGGTTTCCACATTGGCACACTTGGGGGCCTCCCTTCACACGTCATGACATGCTGTTATATATTAGTTTAGTTTACTGAATGTACTTATTGTATATAAATATTAAAGATTGTAAATATAATTTTTTGGTAAAAAAAAAATAACTATTCACACAATTGTTGGTACGAATAATCGTATACATGCTTCCAAAATAAAGATAAAGAAAGAAGTCGCAAATCGCAATAACATCAGTATGAACATTGAGCTAAATCATTTTTAAAATATTTTACACGAACTTAATGATTGTAAACTTATGACTTCTTACTATGTCGAAAGAATAATGGTTAAACAGCTGATGTATTATGCTTAAATATAATACACTTAACGACAACGCTAACGGTTAGAACACTTAGAACTGATTATAAAATATGCAACAATTAATGTTAGATCGTTTTCCATAAAAAAAAGTAAAGTTTATATTACATTATAATTTTATCGTCCATCATGATATCAGTTCGGATGACTGAGAAAAAAATATTAAGCACGAGTTCTGATATAAAAAAAAAAAAAAAATGGACAGTTTAAAACAGCTCTCCTATAATATTGGTTAGGTGTGTGATAACTGATAATAACCACGATTGTCGGTGATTGCGCATCGTCGCCTTCTGCATTGGCCAAAAAACTTCTGGACTCACGAGTTATTTATCGATTTTTATATTATAAAATTATTTCATCGCAATGTAGTTTTTGAAATTAAACGATTGTCGCGACGATATTAGCACCGTGTCGCATGTCACACGGGGTGAAAAATTAAAATCAACAACCGTATCGTCTTTTATAGACTCGCCTAGGGCGAATCGACAGTAATAATTGTTGACGGTGTTTTATTCCGTGACGGACGTGACGCATGCATCACTTATCACTTATGCCATCTGTGGGCATGTTCGCATCAATGGCTCAGAAACGCATTCGTTTGTATACGTATATAATATGTACACAGCGACGTGTTGTGCGACAAAAGTGTGCAAACATAAACGAATCACCCAACCGAATCTCTTTCGATGCGCCGTCGACGAACCGCTCGTGAAAACTTTTGTGCGCCCGCGCATATCCGTAAAAAGGTTAAGATGGCAGCTTTAATGATATTTCAAGAAAAATTCTAATATACTTATAAATACCGATTCAAAATATTTTACGGGTTTTCTCGTGCCACTTCTATTGTTTATTGCTGCACGTTTCTGAAATAAATATATTAAAGACGTAACATGCCGACTGCTTCCAGTGCGGTTTTGCAGCTATGACGCTTTTATGAAATCGAAATAACCTAAAAAAAAGGATAACATTTATGACAGATTATACATCATCAGTTTTTTAATAATATATTTGGTATATTTTATCTTTCAATTTAAATTAGAAAAAAATACTACATTTCTTAACCCAAATTTTTTTATTGACTAATTATTTTCATAAAGTGAGCGTTTTACAATTTCAATTGAGATATTATTTTCATTATTATTTTACCATTGATGTTTTATCGTTTGAAACTATAGTTATAACATTATTACCGAAAATTGGAGTAATAATACTTTTAAGAGTGTTACCTATATGATGTGTTAGAATAGTATAATATTTTAATATATATAAAGATATACATTAAATTTGCATCGGTGATCTAGATAAAATTTCTGTTTACAAATATTGCATTAAAGGATTTGCAGAATCGTACAAAATCAATATTAAGCTGCTACACGAATTTAAATTTTACATATTTAAGTAAAGGTTAAAAAAAAAATAGAAGGGATTGAATAATTTATTATTTAGCTTATTTATTTATTAATAACATGTGTGTAACATAATATAACAATAGCATGATTGTTATTATATAATGTAAGAGTAATGTGATCTAAAAATTAATTATTTACAATATTAGCTATACTTGATTGAAGGCATATACACAATCACGTCATACTCACATGTTGTTGTAAAATGTTCATGAAACTCAAAATTTCAACTACCTATATAGAGTTTAAAAAAAAAAACTTATAAATAAAATAAATGCAATTATGAAAGTTTCAATAGATCCTGGAACCAGAGATTTAAGTATGAAACTCTAACACATATACCCACCAGAATACCTAAACGTATACACTATGCATAATATAATATCTACGTTGATGAAAGTTTATTTAGATTTCGAAACTTACTAGTCTGATAATTACACGTAATATTATAATACGTAAATGCTCTTACTAACTAATTACCAACAACCATACCTATAATTTACCTACTAATAACATTGTTATACCAAATGAGAGATCGGTTGTCTACTGCATTTTATTTGAATTATTATATGTTTTTGCTTCACCACTTATCTATGTAATATAAGTAGATGATAAACATTGTAATTGGAGGAAGTGATGTGATCAGTTAGTTGTCTACGATTGTTAGATGTATAAATACAATCTGATATAATATTTGAGTTGTCTTGTATAGTTGTATGATACTTCTCAGTTTCAGTTTATTTGATTAGAATACCATTTCAGTTGTACCTATACCCTAAACTAAATCAACATAATTCATGAAGTACACAATTTTACTTTCAGCGAATTTAATTTGTATTTCTATTTCTGCAGTTCAAAACTGTATTTTATTATTATTGTTGTATAAATTTAAATGAAGTATTTTAAATTAAAAATAAATAAAAATCGAATTCATTGAAATATTGATGCATATTATTGTTTGATTACATAATATTTTCAGTTTTGACTAACTACCCATATACATATTATTTAATTATTTAATTATTAACCTTTACCAAATAATTGTTATTTGTCTTTATTTTATAATAGTAGATATTGTATTACAATCTGAACGAAAATAAACCTATGGTGTCCCTTAATAATTTATTTATGTTTTATATAATATAACTGTCAATTCACACTAAAAAAATAACTTTCTAAAACACGTAGGATAATACACTTTATTGAAATATAATAACCTTAAGAACAAATTAAATTAATTGTATGTTTTATATTTTTTTGGCAACATCTCAACTTCAATAATAAAAAAAACATGAAATAAAAAGCTCTAGCCACTCAAATCTATACGAATATAAAAATGTAAACATTCAACTTAGAAAAAAAACTACATAAATTATGGACACAAATAATTCCTTATGGGCTATGTGAAAAATGAATAATAAATTATCTGAAACTTGATTAAATTCAGTTATATAGTCATCCTTATGCAGAAAAACGATTAATCTAACCGTTTTAAAATTGTATTTTGTTTTTTTACTCGAAAATACTGAAATATATGGTACATATTTTATATAATAATATAAAACCAGCGACTAATATAAATTTTACGTCATAATATTCCAGCATACACTTCTTGTATGAACGTTTAATGTAATACTGATCGTTGTTTTTATTTATTTCATGAGATCAAAATGAATAAACTGAGAAATACGTTAAAGTGATTTAATGATGTTCAGTAATGTTCATAAAGATCTTAGATTTACATTAAATGACATTGTAATAACGCTATTCTAATATTTGTTCATTTTAAAGAATATTATGACTAACACTAACACTAGAAGATAATGGTTAGATAGAACTTGAAGAGGTAAATGGTTATTTCATTTTTAAGGTATTGGTATCCGGGTAAAGGATTGTGTAAAAATAAAATACTTTAACAATTCAATACTTGATATGATTATTCGAGACCCACACTTTATGATATCGTAAATCTGTCTCTTGGGATGAAAACAAAATACATGAAGAAATGATATTTTTCAGTCCCCGATCAAAATAATATTATGTTCAATTCAGAAAAGAATCAAACTGAATCGATACTTTTTTAATCTCTATATTTTGAATCACATGTGTTTAATAAAAACAATAATAATTTTAAACACATTTAAATTGTTTTGCAATAAAATTATGCATACAACATAATATTATGTACATAGCATAATCAAGTTTTATTTCACATTTTACTTTAAAATTTATATTTTTTGTGCAAAAGGATGTGTATTGTACAAACTATTATTGTTATTTAAAACATAAATATAGAACATAAAAAAATGATTGGAGTATCATTCAAAATATTTTCTAAACAATGGAGTCTCATATTATTTAAAGTATCCAAGATCATAGTTCGTTGATCTTGGAATTCTAAATGTTAATAAATAATTTAATAATGGAAAACAGTACTTCTAAGAGAGTTTAGATTCAAATTAGATCAATAAAACAAATTAAAGTGTAAACATATACAATGCATTTAAGTTATAATGTTATATCTATAATTATTTATGTATTATGCATATTCATTCCACGATCGTATTAATTTTTTTATCGTACATATGTAATTTAATGTATTCAATATTCTCATTTTTGTCTCTTCACTCGTGATAATAAATAATTACCCTTTGAATACCCTAAATTTATTTCAGTTAAACTTTTGTTTGATAATTAGTAAGTGTTGTCTCAACGCATAAAATATTGAACTTGATAGCGCAGATAGAAGTATCTGTTTTGTTTTTATTATGCTTAAACAAATAGGTAAATACTTAAAAGTTAAGTTCGTCGTAGTACTTAAGTATGCGCGTACGCATATTATGTTCACTAAAAATAACATTTGTTAAGTTAGTATTTTATATTTTGTTTTATCATATTTAAGTCATTTTTAAAAATATCTTTTAAAAAAAATGTAATAAAATTGTTTGAGATGACAATAAAATTCGAAGAAGTTCTCAAAATTAAATTTTAATAAAAAAACATCAATTTCATAACTGAATGGTTTTATTATGTACCAATTATTCAAATAAATACAAAATAAATAAATTATTCATAATATATATTTTAGTAAGTCTGTGTAAAATGAATATAAGTTGATAACGGGTTGATATTAAAAACATTTTTTAAAATCTTCAACAAAATTAACAACAAACTAAAATGAAATCATTTTGTTGAAATTCGTATTTATTCAGTATTGTGTTTAAAACAGTTAATATTACCTAATAATATGATTAATATTAGAAATCTAAATTATATATAATATGTAATATTATGATATATAGTAACTAAATAATCTTTTCACTTTAATTTATTTAAGTACAGATTGAAAAGTATTTTATAAAATATTGTCTTTAAGTAGTATGAACTTTTCCATAGATACATAAAAAAAACTATTTCATACAAAACTTAGTATTTTATGAGGTACATTTTTATTCGTTTTTAAATTTTACGGGTTTTTATCAGTTGATTTTATTTTTGGTGCGTAGCCATTTTTAAATGGATAAATCAAAACCCCTTTTAATTACCTAATAATGTTAGTCAGACCATATTAAAACTTTTATTTACGATTTAAGAATATCTGATAACTTTATTAATTTAACAAAACATTTTTGTTTACTGATTAATATTTAGGTGTTGCTAAATATTTCTTGTACAAAGTCAAAGACGATGACATAAAAATAGCTCGAGATAAATAAAATTCAGTTAAATTTAATTTTATCAAGACCTCGAAAATAACACATCCTGACTATTTTGCTAGAGGCATAATTTTCACCTCTTTTGTTTACAAAATAAATGGTAAAGAAAAAGAAACCCTTGGGCATTTTTGTTCGAAGACCAAGGTCGGATATTTTCAAACTTTCCACTGGTGTCTTGAAAAATAAAAGTAATATAACAAAATATAACAAACCTTACATGTACGAGACACACAAGGTCTATTGTTGGAGATTTAAAAGAAAGAAAGAAAAGAAACTGTTGGTTTTTCATTGTTTTTAGAACTAAAATAGATTTCTTAGTTCATCATTTAAATTGTTGACAATATTTCATAAGTATAAAGAAACATATTATACCTATTACTTCCAAATAAAGACAATATTGTAATACTTTATTTTGATGGACTTAAAAGTGTATTTCGGAAAAGTCGACTCATGAAATGTATTCAATAAACCATCGTTTTGAGTAAATTCATAGAAGTGTACTTTTACTTATTATTATAGTGAAACTTCCATAAACATTTGATTCATAATATCATTCACATTCATGTTACCTTATTTGTTTTTGTATGTGGCCAATATGTAATTCAGATTATGTTTGACACAAGAGTTTTTCATTTCCAGACTGACCTAGTAGAGAAAAAAAACTCAACATTTCGAGCATAGATCACTAAATCAGTCGTTTTATAAAGAAACTTTGTATCTGATAAAGTGTTTTTGAAATACAATTACATTCATATATTACAATCAATGTTTATTTAATTTTAAAAACACATATTATAAGACTGTATTAATATTCTTAAGTTCTGTAAATATTTTAAATTGATATGTTCCTAATATTCTTTATTATAAGTCAATATTATAGTTCAAAACGTTTATACAAGTTTAAATACTTTTTTTTTGTTAATAAAAGAAAATTGCCAAAGGTCTATAATGATTAACTACCTTCTTGTAGAAATATTTCAATCAAAGTATACATTTTAGAAAATCAATTATACTTATTTAAAAACAATTTAATTGTATTAAAATATGATCCATTAGTTACCTACGTCAATAGTTTGAAGAAAAATGTACATTTTTACAAAGGCTATAAATAATATACTTCCTATATTATGCATAAAGATTAAATAAACTTATTATATCCAAACATCATTAATTATAATATGTATTCAATAAAAGTGATTTTAGCTTTTGTGTGTACATTTTTTTTTTAAACAGGATGTTAAACATGATAAATAGAGCATCTGTTAAAAAAAATTAAATCGAAGATATGTATTTTATAATTAAATTATTTTTGTTTGAGATATTTTTGTCATTTTTTTAAATAAAATAAAATAATGAAGCTTGACTTTTTTTTAAATGTATTGGCCTTACAATTTCTTGTATAATTTTAGATGGATACAATATATGAGTAAGTAGATGAAATATTGAAATGTTTAATTATATAAGTACAATTTAAGAGAGTTAATCTAATTCATTAATTTTTTGTGTACATACATTTGTTTGCTGAATTGTTATAAAAACTTTTTATTTTGATCGGTGATTAATTAATTAAACCTTAAAAAAAATTAACATAATATTAAAAATAAGATAAACACATAAGAATTTGTTTTATAGTAGCCAGAATCGCTAAACATTTTTTTCTTTGCTTGGTGCTTATTTGTAGGAAAAATGCACAACGAAAAAGTTTTTGATTTTTATTATTGTTTACTTTTTTTACCCAATAATAAACTGACTTGCAGAAACTTTGTTTAAGTATAATAATATGCATAATGTCTGATTGTATACGTAATTCTAGAATGAATAAATTTAAATATATTTGGTATCATATTATTCACACATAATACTTTTATTATCCGTAAAAATTCCAGTTTTTACTTCCAAAGTGTATGCTGTTCAATTTTAACAAACATCGACAGCAGAGCTCGTTTTAAAAGCAAAACAAAAAAAACCATTACAGTATTGCCATTAGATTTGTTAACGATGCTTTCCACTGAAAAACTAGACAGTAACGTCAAGAAATTAGCTTTGTTAAAACTGTAAAAGCAGAATATTCAACCTCATACTTCGAGAAAAACCAAATCTTCATTATTTTCAAGAAACAAATTATCAATGGATATAATTCTCTTGTGCATATCATAAAGGATTAATAAAATAAAAATAAAATAGAGGTCGTTCAGTTTTCAATGTGTCTTAATTCGTGCAAAATCATTGTGTATACCTACCTATTTTATTTTATTAACTCCGTTCTTTATTCTGAGAATTCAAACATAATCAGTATTTCATGTAAGGGGAGAGAAATTCTCAGTCCTCCTTTCACTTATTTTTTTTTATATTAAAATATCACGTTGAGTTACATTTTATAATTTAATAGTTTCATCTGATAATAGGATGCACAGATTTAATTTTTATGGAGCTGCTTATTTGGCAATGACCAGAAATAATGTAAGAATGTTAACAGTAATAATTTATGATTATCTGAGATAAAATTGGATAAAATTTGAATTTAAAAATTCATAACATTTCGAGAACCAAAACTAGGTGTATTTTTAGGAGCGCGGACGATATTACGACCACTACAACAGATGAGTAAAGATTTGGAATGAAATAAAAACCGATGAAAAATTTAAAAATTCGCTTTTTAAGTTACCTATATTTTGTTTTTAAAACTGAAGTTTAATACTTGTGATTTATATAGTTCATATTATTCAGTATTTTTTATGATACTTATCATTCACAGTCATCAAACATTTAAACGCATAGACGATCTCACGGAGTAGGTATATTTTTTATATTAATGCATTTTTAGATAAACATTTTACAAATTGTCTTATAAAATCAAGTAGGTTGCTTTAATGTAATAATTATAAATTATAATGTTTCTGACTTTCACACACACAAAAACTTGTATATTAAATCCACTGTATCTTTAATCGTTATCATATACGAGACATTTGGCACTGAATACAAAAGTATCAATTATTATAGAAAAGTTTCATTGTACGTGTTTTTCTTTACCTGTATTTTCGTTATCGCCCTTTTTTATTTGGAGCCAAAAAAAAAAGAAGAAAAAACCAGTAACACGTCTTTTATACAATGCGAGTAGTTTGCAGTTTTTGAAACACATAGTCTTTTGGCACGAAAATGTATTTTTTTTCAACTTCTTTCTTGAGCTTGATTCCTGTATTACTGTTCCATTATTTTTTCCATACACGAACAAAAAGATAAAACAAATAGTGCGATGTAATCAATTTATCTGTTTATTTAAATGTTAAGTAGATATACATACTACTTAGGTAGGTTACGCCTTAGAGCTTCATACGCAAACATGACGAGTTGCCATGTAGGACGTAGGTACGTGCTTATAATATTGTTTACGATAGTAGTTTATACAATATATATGTATGCAAGTATAACAAAATATTTTACTCTCAGTTTTTGGTTTATTTAGTTAGTTAAGATATTATACTCATTAATAGGAGGGTACATCGGGTACATAATATTATGTATGATTCATAAATGTTACGAAATACTGAAAATGGCTATGATCAAAGAGAATCTCTACTTTATATACAAGTCGTTTCAATTCTTACTGATTATCGAATGAATTAATTTTTATTTCTGATTATTTTATCTTGTAAAAGAAACAGTTGCGATCTGTAGCATGTGTTTAATGGTTGTTTTAAAAATAATAAATAGGAAAATAGATTGAACATTATAATATAAAATAAGTAATCATTCTAAATATACGAAAGTCAAAGAAGTTCTTCTATTGATACTACTTTGATTAATAAAAAAAAAATTAAAATAATTTAAGTATCATCATATTTAAGAATTGAAACTTTTTTTAAATTGTAATTAAATTTTTTAAAAAATAATTATGTCATACTAATATACTACATTATTTTTAGAGTGGATAAAGGTACTAACAAATTAACTTAGCGGCCAAGATACAATATTTACAATTACTAAAGATTAGATTTTTGTCTGCAGACTATCTTAAAAATCTAAGTTAAGTTTTATTTTTATTAAATTTCAACTTGTCTATGCTCAATATTATGTGAAAATATTTTATAGTCATTTTATTATTTAAATGATATTAAATTTATAATTTCGTAAAACACATAATTGCTATACTTAATTTGATAACATTTGTATTTTTGGATTTAAGACGTAAAATTTAAATAGTCTATTTGATTATTTTTACAGAGAGGATATTTTT
>NW_019102002.1:0-3884 GCF_001856785.1 Myzus persicae | reverse complement strand
TTTAGCAAGAAACCGATCAACAGTCATTGGTTTAGTATCGAAACGTAGAATTTTATTTTTTAGTTCAGAAAAATCACTTTCAACTGAAGCTGATGTGGCAATCTTGTAAGGAGAGTTGAAAGAGATTTGCATTACATTTGTCCATAGCGGGAAATATTTAGATAATCTAATAATATCATTGGATAAACCTGGCAGGTAGTATGCGGATAATCTATCGCCTTTTATTTTAGAATTTTCATGACAAAATGATTCGATATCTTGTATGAACCTATTAATACTGCTTGATGTATTTTCAATATTTTCATCTATATTATCATGACCATCATCATCATTGGAATTATCTGTATTCATAAAATCTTCATTATAATCATCATCATCTGTTGTGTCGATACCTTTGAAATTTAAAAATTATATTAATAACATAAAGTTTGAGTTTCATAATTAGAGACCAAAATCAGGGCTGGGCATTAACGAGTTAAAAGTTAAAATTAAGTTAAAACGTTAAGTTAATTAACTCGTTACTTTTTGTACAAATTAACTTTTAACTTAATAAGTTACTTTTTTTTAAGATTAACGTGTTAACTTTAAGTTAATTTTTATTTAAAGGTATCTAAATTAAGTTAATTTTAGTGCAAAGAATAATGCAAATTATTAATAAGGTTTATTTTGGAAAAGTAGGTTTTTGATAGCTAGTTAATAATTTTATGTATCATTTTAAAAAATTTTCCCAGTAATAAATTTTTTTAAGCGTAGAAAAACTAATATTATGTTTGCAATTTTTTATTTTTGCAAATTAGAAAAAATTAACTTTAAATTAAGTTAAGTTACTTTTTTTTTCAAAGTTAACTTTTAACTTAACGAGTTAACGAAAAAAAATATGATTAACTTTTAATTTAACTTAACTTTATTATTTCAAAATAACTTAATGAGTTATAAAAAATCGTTAACTTGCCCAGCGTTGATCAAAATTATGTGCACAAAAAGATTGAAAATATGATCCAAATATATGCATGATAAAATGTATGGATAAAATTTTATACGATAAAAACCAAATAAGTACAAAATCAAAATCAAATAATTTATAAGATAAAAATGTAACGTTAATCAAATTTGTAAATTATTAGGAAATATATCAATTTAACCTAAAATATAAAATACAACCAATTAAAATATATTTAAAAATATTAAAAATAAAAATATTGATTATTATGAAATATGAATCCTTTCGAAATTTTCATTAATATATTAAATACACGAATAAGAAAATAGAACAACATCAATTATTAATAAAAAAATATTTTTTTCTTAAACTAAGAAATTTTATTTTCGATATCAAAAAATGTCTAGGAATTATTTCAAACTATGTGATTATTGATTAAATTTTTTTTATATTTACTGTATTTACTGAAAAGAGGAAAAAGTAAATTATTTATTTAATTATTAAGATTTTACAAGATCACTAATATGAAAAATAAAATGTTTCTATAAAATTAGTGTTATTTGAAACACACATTTCTAACATGCATACACTCAGTATGAATATACAAGTACAATGTACATAATATAATGTTGGTCTCTAAGATTCTAGTCATAATAATACAATAATAAATTACTAAAATCAAATTACAAAACGTATATGATATTATTTATTTTTATAGAACCATACAGTTGGTAATGTTAGTATACACATTACACACATTATATATTTCAGTTTTATAAAAAAGATCTAGATTGTATACAATAATTTTATTTAAATTATTACCTTTTATTATCCCCAATAAAAATATTCTACTATTTTCTGATGGTGTTGCAATGAAATCTTCCGTCCAGCCATCCGTTTCAGACAACATAACATTCAATAATGCTGTTAATACTTCTTTAAATTGATCTAACGCAGTTGATGTTATGAGGTGACGCATTCCTCTAACATAAAACGATTTTAAAGTACGATTTTGTTTGCCTTGTAAATGTTTATTTCGGCAAAATATTTTTATGATATGAGCTACATCAATTCGTATGTAGCAGTCGGGTAATTTTGTGTGGTTTCCAGAAATAACTTCAAAACATATTTCGACATATGTTTTGATTCCAAAAATGTTACAAAAGGCCATTGACATAGCTCCTAATAAGGCCATCGAAAAGTCACAAACAGCTTCATTTGGTGACTTTTTTGCTAAAGTTTTCCATCGTGCAAGCCAATTGAATATTGTCAAAACATCTTGCTTCTCGGATAACATTTGCGTAATTGGAATCTGTCCATAACATGTATTTACGACGACTTCGTACAAAAAAATGTGTGCTGATATAATATTTAATGACGAATGTGTAGTTTTTTTAATTAATCCCCCTGTAGCATCAACTGCAACTCTACAGTAATTCTTGCATAAATCTTTGTAAATTATAAGCTGATGGCCAGACCAATAATGCACTAGCAATGGGTCTATTCCAATTTCGTGAATTGAACCCGAAAATCTGGAATTTCGCTTTAATTCAACTACCGATTCTATATGGTTTTTTAGAGTTATACCGAGAATATTGTCTTTATGCTGTTGTTTGGCCTTTCTCAATACGCTACTTTTGTACAAGTTTGGAGGAGACATTTGGCCAAACTCCATGTCGTTTACATTGTCTCTTCGCCAGTTGCTTGCGACATCCGTTAATAGTTCCTGTCCAACTTCTTTACGTTTAAGTCCTCTTAACGGTCTCTTGGTCACATGTATAAAATTACTTTTTCTTGTATCCTTGGTCAGTATATTAATTTCTAGTGGTTGTCCAATGTCCGGTTTTTTCTCACTCCATCCAAACAATTGACATCCATCCTCTTTGCATTTTGCTTTAAAAGTGAGAAAATACTTACTATACATCATATTCTTCCTGACTTTACAATTTTTATAAACGAAATTGCACGGTAAATTATGTGTAGCTATAAATTCGTCATTTATTATATCACTCCATGTGTTTTTTTTTAAAACATTATAAGACCTTTTACTCTTATTGTCTTTGTAAACTATTGTTATAGGCTCAAACTTCTCATACTTTTCATAAGGTATAGTTATTTTAAATAATGTATTTTCAATATTATTATTCTTAACTAAAAAGTAGTCTTCATCGTTATTCATTTTATAATCATCGTAGTTTTCAGAATCATTCGAATCACTATCATTATCCCTATCTTCCTGTAACAAATCTATTCCTAATAATTGTATTAGTTTAGTTTTGAAGCTATGTCGATCTTGTAAAACTGAAATATATAGGGTTTTATACGAAATAATATTACCAAGTTCTTCACACATATCACTCCATATTTTATGAGAGGGTGGTCTCAAACAACAGTTATCAAAAATTTCAAATTTATTTCTTTCAAGAACGGTATATATTGTATTATGGTCAATAATTGGTTTTCTACCTCTTTTAAAAACTACCTAAAATTGACAAAATAATGCAAGTTAGTACATAATTACATAATTTATAATTTGAATGAGTGGAATGAGAAATTTATTTATTCATAAATATTCTATATAATAAAAAAGTATATAGTAAGTGTCATATTTGAAATATTAATTTAAAAATAGGTGGGTAAATGTATTTATTACAAAACTGCTTGTAAGACAGAGACACATGCAGTTGAGGCGTTCCTTAATAATCATTTTTTCAATAACCTGTGCTAAATGAATCTTGCTATTTTGATCTAAGTACAAAGCACAATTTATTAAGAACCTTCTATATTTTTAGCTACTATAAGAATAACTTATAATAAATCTTTTATTACATTTACGAGTTTTTTGACACAGCAAAAAATTGTTATCATAATATCATCGTTTATATATACATATATAAAAAAAAGCGGGTAAGTGGATGTCGCTCTGCTGTACATTAGGGGGTGG
>NW_019102001.1:0-3886 GCF_001856785.1 Myzus persicae | reverse complement strand
TGTTTTACCTTGAAAATATTGAACTTTACATTGCACTTTGATACTTGGGTCAAATAATTTTTCTTTAGCAGCTCTATCATATAGATATGTAGCAAAAAGATTGCTGGAATAATAAATTACATAAGTCACTTATTTTTTTACTATGGCTCAATAAAATGAAGACGATTATTACCTTGAAAATAAGAGTAATTTCTCGTAAGCATTTCTTTCTTCTTTTGATAATTCAATTTCAATAGTTATAATTTTTTTTACAGGTAAATTAAATGTTGTAAATTGTGTAAGCTCTGTTTTTGTTCGTCTTAACATTAATGTTTTAACGAGTAAGGAAAGCCTGTGTTTCCCTGCATCATCATTATTGCCGACCCACCTTTTCCAGACCTTCAAATTTGGAAAAATCAATATTTTTTTTTATATATACCAGCTACAATTTCCAAATAATTCAAAATAATTTTAAAAAACTCAACTTCCCCAACATGGGCTGAATAATCAAAATTCGTATTTATACATAGTAACTATTTTATTTAATGTTATTGTCTGTGTGAAGACCTGGCATAAATACTAATTATTGTATTCACACAAAAAGTAGCAATATTCAATAACAATGTGCATAATATGTACACTAATTTGTTTAAACATATATAGGTTATAAATAATAAATAATTAAAAATTAGAAATCTAATAGAAATACATTATTGTACTTACAGGCCAATCATCAAACGGCTTGCAACGAACAAACTTCAACAAAGTAAAAAAATCTGCCTCCTTGTTATGGATTGGAGTTCCCGTGATTGCCCATCGATTTAAACTTTTAATATTACATACAGCAACTGAAGTTTGAGTTTTATGATTTCTGATATTATGGCCTTCATCCAAAATAACGCGATCCCACTTTATTTTATATAAAGGACTCTAAAATTATTTTCAATATGATTAAACTAAGATAAATTCTTTATAATTTATATAAAATGTTTACTAACTGAATTCTGTCGTATTTTATGATCCCACATAACTACATGGTAGGATGTAATTACCAAATCATTTTCTGCCAGCTCTAAAGCTGAAAAATTTCTATTTATTCCGTAATATTGGCCAACTTTTAATAGTCCCGGTTTCAATTTAGTTTTTACCTCAGTTTCCCATTGATTGATCAAGGAAGCTGGACAAATGACCAATGTTCCACCAATGATAACTATAAAAATAAATTAAATATTTTTCTTATGAAAATTATCTATTTGGAATAAGGTTTCCCTTAGTTGATAAAATATGGATAGGTAAACATTATCTTTAAAATGTTTGTCATTACATAAACTACATTAATTTGTGTTGTATAAATTTCAATTAGATATTAATTCAATAAAGTATTACAATCATTCCTTTTGTTGTCAATAGATTCTTCCAGTGGTAGTAAGCTGTCTTGTAATTTTTCTTTTAACTTTAAAATTAATGAAATCATGGATAGCGTTTTACCCAAACCCATGTCATCCGCTATAACATAATATAACCAATTTATTTTAATAGAACATCATTATCAATACTTTTAATGTATACTATCTACCTAAAATTCCACCACGTGGCTCCTGACTTTCTCTCCAAATAAGCCAAGCAATGGCATGTTTTTGATGTGGCATGAGAGGTACAACTAACCCTTCGGGATCTTCCATTAATACACCAGATGATGGACATGTATCTAAAGACTTATGTAAAACCTTTAAGACATCCAATGTCATTGTTTGTTGAGTTAAATAAGTGGACAAGGCTGGCATAACAAAATTATTACATTTATAACTACAAATTAAATCATTTAATATAGGAATGAACAAAATAATATTACCTTTATCACCCATATCGCGGATATTTATATTTGCAGCTGCTTTTTTTGCCAATGCACTTTTAAGGTTAGTAGATTTTGCTAAAGACTGAGATATATAAGGTGAGACGATCGATTCGTTAACATCTAATTTCTCATCAAAATTATTTAATAATTGTTCATTCTTAATAATTTCATCTAAATATTTTTTTTTTTCAATTTCACCTAAAAATAAGCAAATACAATTATTGATTGAAGTATGAATATCTTACTGGTTAGATCAGTAGGTAATATAGTATTATACACTGTTTAAATTACTTTGATTTATATCCGAACTAGTAGATTTAACTGTATTTATTTTAGTAATCTCCTCATTTTCAGTATTTTTCACACTGGATACTTTTGAACTTTCAAATCCACTATCTTTATATGGACTTAGAGACTTTTCTATATTCTGATGTGTATTATACTCGGAATATGTTTTATTTTCATTGTTTTGATTATGATTTTCATATAAAACTTCTAAATTCTGGTCCTCATTAAAATTACCTGCATACAATTAATTGTTGGTTTGTTGTTAGTAAATTATTTTATAAATGCTGGATGGTGATACTAACTCTTTAATTCACCTTGGTCTTTACACAAATCATCAGAATCAATTCTATTAATGTTGTTAGATTCATTGATACTATGTACTGTATTACAAGCAGCAATTTTGACATCTGAGTGGTTAAAACTTTCCAACTTATCATCAGTATCAGGATTCATTCCCATTTGTTTCATAGATATACTAGTACTCATAATCTATAAAATAAATTAATGTATTCATTCATGTTTTATACCAGGAGTCTGTAACTCGCAGCAAACCTTGTCATTATTTGAGGTCAATAAAACATTTCAAGCATAGCACATATTTTTTAACACATTTTTAATCATATAAAATGGGATTTTGTTACAAATGAGACAGATAAGATTTTTTAAAAAATATTGAAAACTCCTTATTTACACATTATACTTATTTTTAAAATAAAATATTACCTTATTGTTCTGATGTTCATGACTAGGTGAATGAATTAATGAAACTGGAGTCTCTACATTAGTCAAATTATTAAGACTCTCAGAAGGAGAACCTACATTTTGGATTTTTAAACTATTTTTACATGTTTGTTCATTACTGGTAGAATTAGTTGCATTTTTCAATTTGTCTCCTTTTTCATTAAAAATGCTAAAAATTGAATCAAATAACACAGTTATTAATTGCAAAATAAATAATTAAAGTATCAATAACTTAGGTTCAAAATATGTATTTTACTACATTACCAATACATTTATTACTCAGAAACTAAAAATAAAAATATGTTCTACAATTAATCAATAAATTACTATTTTTTTATTTACCACTCCACGGCTTACCAGGAACACCAGTGACCTAATATATAATGTTAAATTCTAAATATGATAATGCTGCTCCTAGTTCCTACACTTTCACAGGGATGACTCTGGGTAAAATGAGTGTAAGAGTGTAGTGGACTGTTTTTTTTGCGTACTCGCCATACACAATCTCACATTGTGGGACCTACACTCTGTGTCAGTTTATTATTCATGAGTTAACGGACAAGGCAAGTAATGAGAGTATAGAGGTAAAATATTTAAAAAAAAATGTATTTATAAAAAACATTACCAATCATCTATTGAAGAATCATTTTCAAAAGACAACAGTAGATTATCTTCAACATCCGAGTTCTCAATACTGCTAAGATCACAGTCGTAAAAATCAATAACATTGTCTTCATAATCTTTGACATAACTAGAACTTAGTCAGAACAAATGAACAATTAGTTAATTAGAAGTTAACTAAAACAATATCAATTATTAATTTGATTAGGTATTATACTATTAGGTAGGTATATAATAATCCTTTTTAACACTCTAGTTCAGAGGTAAGAAAACATTTTTACTCAAGGGTATAAATAAATTAAACTCTTTGCTGGCCCAAGTACTTTATATTAAATTGATACAATTAATTTATTTTTCCATCCCACCAATTTACACTTATGGATAATACAGATTTATTTTCAA
>NW_019102000.1:0-3901 GCF_001856785.1 Myzus persicae | reverse complement strand
CTTAGTAGAAGAGCTCGGTGACACGTTGAAACTCGCAACCACTCGCTTCATAAGTGTAGAAAGGAGACTAATGCGGGATGAGAAGCTTCAAAGGGAATACACCAGATTCATGGAGGAATACCTTGACCTTGGGCACATGGAAGAGGTAATTGATGAAGACCAAATACCCAAGCGATCGTCCTATCTACCTCACCATGCCGTGATAAAGGAATCAAGTCTAACCACCAAGGTCCGCGTTGTATTCGATGCGTCTGCAAAGAGTTCGACGGGTGTCACGCTCAATGATGTGTTGATGTGTGGTCCAAATGTCCAAGAGGATGTCTTCTCCATATTAGCCAGATTCAGGAAGCATCAATACGTGTTGACATCAGATATCGAAAAAATGTTTAGACAGGTAGCAGTTTCAAAATCGGACTGGGATCTTCAGCGCATTGTGTGGAGAGCCAGACCCAGTGATCCTTTGCGCACATTTCGACTCACAACCGTGACTTATGGGACTACATCTGCCTCATTTCTTGCAACTCAGTGTCTAGTAACCTTGGCAGAAAATGTAAAGGAGTTACACCCTGATGCAGCTCGAATAATCAAGAGAGATTTCTACATTTATGACCTCATGTCAGGGGCTGATACAGAAGAGGAATGTTTGAAGCTACAACAACAAATAAGTGATGTTTTGCTTTCCGCCAAACTCAAATTACGAAAATGGTGTTCAAATTCTGTGAGGGTGTTAGAGAATATAGACAAGGTTAAGGACGATCCACTTTTTACTTTAGAAATTAAGGATGGAAATACGGTGAAGTCTCTGGGGCTTGGTTGGAAACCGTTAGCAGATCAGTTCCACTTTAACATCTCTATGGACCCGTCTTTGAACAAGTGCACAAAGAGGACATTGCTATCGGATTTAAATCGTGTGTTTGACCCACTTGGATTCTTATGCCCTGTTTTACTAAGAGGAAAAATGTTTTTACAGCAAATATGGTCAATGAAATTAGATTGGGATACGCAACTTTCTCCTGACATTCAAGGAAGGTGGAAATCATTCATTCGCGAGTTGCAGGATCTCAAATGTTTATCTATTCCAAGGAAAGTGAAGCCGTTGTCAAGACATCCCCCCGAAATACATGGGTTTTGCGATGCCTCCCAGGAAGCATATGGGGCTTGCATCTATATCAGGACTAGAGATAATCAAGGAAGGTGGAATTCTCACCTTCTTTGTGCGAGGACAAGAGTGGCACCTCTGAAGGAATGGACCATACCTCGACTAGAGTTAAGTGGAGCATTGCTGCTAGTCGAATTAGCAAACAAGGTCGCCGAGTCATGGTCTGTGGAACTATGTACATTCCAACTGTGGACAGACTCGACAATAGTATTAGGATGGCTGAATAGTCAAACCACACGGTTAAAAACGTTTGTATCCAATCGAATCAATCAGATACTAGAGCTTACCGACATCAAACAATGGCATCACATTAGGAGTGAGGATAACCCAGCCGATGTGGCATCAAGAGGATTAAGGCCGACAGAAATATTATCTTGCGCTAAGTGGTGGAATGGACCTAGTTGGCTGGTAACAGAAGGACACAATTGGAAATCCGAAGCTGAATCAATTATTAAAGAAGAAGACCTGCCTGAGATAAGACCAATTCGACTTGCATTAATAACGACCAACATAACCAGCGATTTGCTACCCTTATACTCAGATTGGATTAAGCTTGTCCGCGCAATCGCTTGGTTAGGAAAATTCATAGAGTTCAAGCGAGCCAAAACTTCAGGAAGCAGTTTGCCACGGTACCTTACAGTATCAAATATCCGCTTAGCAGAACGTAAACTAATAAAGGGTGCGCAAGCCGACGAATTTGGAATAGACCTCATGAACCTCCTTGCAGGAAGGTCAATTCAGAAAAGAAGTGTTCTGAGAACTTTGTGCCCGTTTATTAGTGAAGATGGAGTAATCTTGGTTGGAGGGCGACTTGGGAATGCCGATATTGCTGCGACCCAAAAGCATCCAATAGTATTACCTTCAAAGCACAAGGTAACAAGACTAATCTTTGAGGACCAACATAGAGCCTTGCATCACTGTGGTCCACAAGCTCTCTTGGCCGCTGTCCGACAACGTTATTGGCCACTACGAGGTAGAATAATGGCACGGTCGGTGACATCTCGCTGCGTCACCTGTATTCGCTCAAGGCCGAAATTCGAGAACCCAGTAATGGCACCCTTGCCTAAGAATCGCGTGCAATTTTCAAGACCATTCACAATAACAGGTGTTGATTTCGCAGGACCCTTACTTATCCGAAGTGGCATACGTAGAGTAACAGCAATAAAAACCTGGATAGCAGTATTTGTATGTTTTGCGACCAGAGCAATTCACCTAGAGGCGGTTGTTGGGCTCACAAGCGACGCATTCATGGCATCATTGCGACGCTTCATGTCCAGACGTGGAAAATGTAATAAGATATATAGTGATAACGGAACAAACTTCGTGGGCGCACAAAAGGAGCTGTCCAACTACGTGAAGAACACTGAAGATCTCATGGCACGGGAAGGAGTAGAATGGCATTTCAACCCACCATCAGCCCCTCATTTCGGTGGCTTATGGGAAAGCGCAGTAAAGAGCGTAAAAACTCATTTAGTTCGCGTCGTCAAGGATACCCGCCTCAATATCGAAGAGCTACAAACCCTGCTGTGCCAAATCGAAGCGTGTGTCAACTCTCGACCCATGACTCCATTGAATAGTGACCCATGTGAACCTGATGCCCTCACACCAGCACACTTCCTAGTGGGTGGCCCGTTACTGTTGCCAGCCGAACCCGAGATACCACAAAATGAAGTAGCGCACTTTAAGCGTTGGAAATTTGTACAAGGTCTAATGCAGATGTTTTGGAGAAGATGGTACAGCGAGTATTTGCCGCAGCTTCAAGTCAGAGGACGGTGGTTGACCTCAAAAAAGGAAATGTCCATAAATGACGTGGTAATAATAAAGGAAGATTGTTCTCCACCGACCAAATGGAAGTTAGGAAGAATAATCAAGGTGCATCCCGGAGGCGATGGTATCATTCGTGTAGTGACTCTACGTACCACTACTGGAGCTGAAATGCAAAGGCCCGTCAGTAAATTATGTCGGCTCCCACTAGAGCAAGAAGTTGAAACTTTATAATTTCAACGGGGGGAGGATGTCGCCGCCGTATCACCATATATCTCGCCACCGACCGGCTCATATACACACACGCGCACAACACATTATTGTAATTGTTATTTATATTGTTTTATTTCTGTTTAATTGTACCGCGTGAATTATATAACAATGTAGATTATAAGTTAATTATCGTTGTCACCGCGCTGGCGGCGTGATTATTAATTACCACGGCCGCCGTGATTTTTTGTCTTCTTCCGTCCGTCGTCGTGAACGCTTACTATATATTGTATTTTTTTGCTGTGCGCGAATCGCCAGTTATATTATCTTTTTTTGTTTACAAGGCGTCAATTGCCTGTTATAGTTAATTATTGTAATTTTTTGTGTGCGCAAATCGCCGCTGAATATCATTTTTTTTTATATTTTATAATTTCTATTTTGTATTTGTGGGCGCGAATCGCCAAATTATTATTATTGTGCGTGTCGCAAATCGACACTTAATTATTATACTTGTAGGCGCTTATCGCCAAATTATTATTATTGTGTGTGTCGCAAATCGACACTTATTTATTATTATTTTTTAGCAAGGGTAGCGGCTGGCCAGCAGAGCACCGACGAACTGTGAGTTTTTCTGTATTTTTATTATTATCATTTATATGTTATACTTGAGTCAGTAATTCATATTTGTGTTTCACGAGTTACTGCTCAGATAGCTAACTATATTATTTTTATATTTATTTTATTCTGCCGAGCCTGAAGGGCCGTAAC
>NW_019101999.1:0-3847 GCF_001856785.1 Myzus persicae | reverse complement strand
ATGTATTATCTGGATAACGCTCTTGTTTATTACATTTATTTATGTATTAAACATTATTATTTTTATACTTTATATTTATATATACGCATTTAGATAATGGTTCCATGTTTGATATAAGATCATGTTAAATATAATATAGGCCGAATGGTTTTTGTATAGTGCTTTAACTTATAACTTATAACTTAAAATTGTGTTGGTATTTGTGTACATTGGTCCCTGTACCTTTAATTGTATCTATGTATGAACGGTTTTTAATTATTAATTTTTGTCTCATAAACTATAGTTGTGAATAATTTGCCAAGTGATCCTTAACGATTGAATCGACATCAGAAAATAACGTGTTCATATGGTTATTAAACTTATGAAATTCTGTATTTGTTCGTTGAAAATGTAGCTACACATTATGATCATGAATTTATCGCGTAAAATGATAATATTATAAGCCATAGTCCGAACAGCATCCTAAATGTTACTACTGTTTGTTGATCGTTGGCGGTTGTGGTGTTGGTGGTGGAGGTTGTGGAGGCATTGGTGTGAAAATGCCAACCGTATTATATATGTGTGTAGTGCGTATAAAACATTGCCGGACATTACTGGCCGTCACTTCCGGTATGGACGAAGTGGTGTTGGCGGTCCCTGTATAGTCGTCGTCTATGTTCCTCGCCCTCTTTTCTCTCCTTCGACCCGCTCCGTTCTACCCCGGTATATACGTGCGTATAAACGACGGCCCTCCCCCGGCCACCTACATCATTCATTCTCGTCCTCCGACCCGGACGCTTCCACCATAATACACCACCGACCCAACCCTCGACCGCTATAGCCGTGGCACTCACTTTCCTTCGAGTCTCTCCTCCGCGCATTATCGGTCATAAATCCAACGCCGAGGCGCCAAGTTTCTTACTTTACCCGTACAACGTTTCCTGACCCGACATCATATACTGACCTCTGGTCTTTTTGATATAAAGTAGTTCCATACGTTTTAGCTATCGCGTCCGGTCCAGAGCGGTTTTCGATCCATTAAACCGTTTTAGCGTCCCGGACACACACGCGCACACACTCATATACACATACGTGCACGGGATCGCGATCGCGCCCTCTATATTAGACGGGGGACCGGGAGACACCGACTTAAGGGGTTGATGGAGGGGCTGTGTCCTTAGACACACACACACACACACACACACACACACACACACACATGTATATATATATATATAGTATATATAAACGCGCGCCGGCCATGTACGTTTTGTGCACGAGTCGTTTAACTCGAACCAACGTAATACATTTTATAATCAATTAAACCCCACTCGTATACAAAAACGACGGTATAATATATATGTATATATATTACTATATGTGCATTTTCAAGCGTTAGTGCGGCTGTGGTTGGGCGGTTTCTTTTCCACTTTCGGTCGTTTAAAGAAGGGTATCTATTGCCGCCGCCGCCACCACCACCACCACTGACGTCGTCGTCCATGTTGTGTTATTGCGTTTGTGCTTACATGCCTCCACCGCGTAAACCCTAATGTAACTTATAAAGTTTATTTATTTACTCACTTTATTACTTTTTTTTTTTTCAGAAAAAGAAAGATTTCTTTGGTCGCGAAATCGATTCACCCGTTGGGCACAAACACAAAGGTAAGCGTGCTGAATTAACGACCAATATAATACTGCTGCTGCAGCAAAGGCGCACAAAGAGACCGATATTGAGGAGCGCTGAAATTGTGTACATCACGGTTGCTTTTTAGGGCTCTGCCTGACGCTGTATTAGTTGTTTATATTGAATTAAGTTGCACCTGAAATCAACCATATCATTAGGTACTTAAATTGTAATAAATACATTCACTCACTAACTATATTAACGCGCACAACTTTTGATCTTTTATTTAAAATGTATCATGCAAATTACATAACATTCTATTTGTTTTTTAAATTAATTAATAATAATAGCAGTTTAAAGTAAAATCCAAAAAAAAATTTGATTACAAATTTAACTTTTTTTTGGCTGACTGTAATAATTAAATACTATTACTTTTATCTCAATTATCTGGTTTCTCGAGTTTTACCGGTATAGCCTATAGTAGTATAGTGCACACCGTAGACTATACGGCGTGTGGAAAACATGCTGTATAGTTGTCATAATTGTCAGTATAGACCATAGTTCGACATTTCGTTAGTTGATTAGTTGCTTTCGAAGAAAAATGTAAGAAATCGCACGAGTCAACGAAAAAGCGCCGAAATAGTTGTGAGTGGCTTTTCATATATGCTTCGACATACGTTAGCAAAAACAAAACTGTGGAAATGTAGTAAGAAAGCAAAGTACCACGATGAGGGGAATAATGAAATAGAAAATATAATTATTGAATTTTTTTTTGAAATATATTATTTTCAATACTGTTATACATACATACATATTATATACCGGAATTTTTTTTTAAATGTATTATTTTTTTGGCGATAGTTAATTATTATTAAATATTTGTATATATATTTATAAAGGACTTTATTACCCGGTAATTTTTAGGCTTCGGACTTATCTACTGCGGACTTTTTAAGCCTCGGTCTTTTTTACTCGGACTTTTTTACCGCGATTCGAAAAAAATATTACGGTAGAAACATAATAGGTATTTATATTATATATTTGACCTATATAATCAAGGCTGTGGATTTAATACACTCGAAAATGTTAAAATGCAAAAACATGGATAAACATGTTCAATTGTAAATACATCCTTAATTAATATTTTTCAAATAAAATATAATTAAAAGAAAAATATTATAGCTAAAATGTTGCCAACGTATCGTTTATTGTTAATCTTTTTTTGATAATACATAATTACACAATTCAATAATCGATTGTACTGCATCACATTTTCCGTCTTAAACGATAAAGATTTGACTGACTCGACGATGATTAAAAAATAATATTACTTTATGGAAAAAACTGTCGTATAATATGATGGTGGGTTAAAAATATTTAAACCGTGTGCCTATATATAATGTAATATATATATATATATACAGATAGGCATATTTATGATTAATAATCACATAACGCAGGAATATTATCTCGAATTTGTCGTGACGAACGACGATATTAATCCATCGGAGCCGGTCGGCCGTATTCGTGTACGATAATTAATCGACTTTTGTGAGTTAACCGTCAAACTTTAGAAACGGGATGAATTATTAATACGGCGGTGGTGATTTCAACGTTTTCGGCGCGGCGATGCACCGAAAAAGACGATCCATCACACCCCGACCACACGTATCCCCCGTCAAACGTGTCGCTATATACGCGATCGCGTTGCTAACCTTAAAAGAATAGCTCTCATATCACAATACGGGACAGCTGAATAATTATAATGTCGTTTGCAAAAGGAATTTCTGTGGAACCGATTTTTCGTCCGCCGCGGCTGCGCGCTCCGATCGCTCTCGCGTATAGTTTTCATTTCATCCATCGCGCACGTGTCCCCGGGGGGGAACATAGGTTTTCCGGGCCGCGCCGAGCTGCGAAAACGCGAATAAAAAATTCACCGGTTTTCCGTCGTGTGCGTCGTATAATAACATAATGTATGTATCGCGCACAATGCGGCCTGGTGTTCGCCTTGCCGCAGTGCTATATAGGTGCCGAGCCAATTACGCGTTCGCAAACACGAGCACCGAGTCCCGTCTGTTTGCGCACACAGTTTTCGAGAGATTATTATTGTTTGTTGTGCCGCGCACGTAATGAGATTCGTGTCCGATATTATTATTATTATTATTATTATTATTATTATTATTATTATTATTATTATATGCTCTCTGTGTTGACACACGGAGGACGAGGCACCACCGGCTGCCG
>NW_019101998.1:0-3910 GCF_001856785.1 Myzus persicae | reverse complement strand
TAGCGTGTTTCGAGTAGGTTTTTCACTTCTAGAACCATATACACTGCTGGCATCGTAATCATTTATCCGTGTGGTAAAATATTGCTCGCGGTATAGGGGAAGGCGGGGCAGTACCGTACGGTTAAGCTTCCATGGCTTATGAATCATGTAATTTTTAACGAAATTAAATTTTTTAAACTGGTATATATAGAAAAACTTATGGTCTATAACTTTTATTCGAAACTTTTTTGTATTTTTTTTTTTTTAATTTGTTTAATTTGCGTTTTACTTTTTTTGGGAAAAATACGGATTTACCCCAGGTGCGGGGTAAATCCGTATGTACCCTGGGGCAAAATCGTATGAGGATAATTTTTATACCAAAACACAGTTCATTATATTTATTGGTAAATTATTAATTGGTATTGGTCTTTTATTTAATTCATTTATAAAGTTTAACTAAAATTAGGCAGTAGGTAGTAAGCTATGTATGATTTCATTTTCATTAATTAAAAATGTACCTAAACATTGTTTTCAATTCTTCAAAATGTCAACAAATTAATAACACAATACAATATGCGATAAAACCTGCTCCCATTGGCAGTAGTACAACAAATACAACTTACCTAAGTACCTATAAAGTTATTAAAATAAAACAAAATCTTCTTTTAATATAAGAAATAAAAATGACCACACAAAATTACTTTTTAATAAAAATAATAACAAAATTTAATATGATAAATTTTTTTGGCAATTCTAGCTAGAACATAAACAGTATATTATAATCATAAAAATAAAACAAAACCTTATTTTTTTATAAGAAATATAAATTATTATACCAAAATAACTTTTTGATAAATTTTCCAAAAAAAATAATAATGAAACTTAACATTATGCCTGCCTAGCACATAAATATAGTAGGTAAACATAAAATAATATGTAAATATTAAAAAAACAAAAACTTTTTATAACTTTTTCAAAAAAAATAATAACAAAACTTAACATTATGCCTGCCTAGCATATAAATATAGTAAACAATATGTAATATTAAAATAAAACAAAACCTTTTTTTCTTATAAGAAATAAAAATTACCTTAATCAATAATGTTTTACTTATTTTTTTTTTATACAAAGATCACAAATGTAGGTCTTCCAGTTATCAACTCCTCCACAAAGCTCATGACACCATCTACAGCAATTTATACATTTAACCCATTTCTCTCCCTTTGAGTCTTCTTTGTATGGCATACTACAATATATACACTCTTCGTCGGCACTGTCATCATCATCAGTTGAAACACATAGCTTTTTGAGGTGAATTTCTTCTTCATCTGTAGAAGTGAATAATCTTTTTTTAATATTATTTTTCTTTTGTTTTTTCTTTGGCAGTGGTTTGCTGTTTTCTTTAGCTTCTTGGAGTTCTTTTTTGTATGGACTTTCAGTGATAATTGCTGTCTTTCCTCTTCTTCTTGATGATCTGTTAATATTTTGAGCTTTTGGTATTGGCAAAATAATTTCTGGAGATATAGTAAAAATCTGTTTTTCATTTGAAGAAAAAGTTGCATGTGGTGTTTCTAATACCAAACTTTGAGACAATAAAGATGAAACAGCTGCATTTTGAACATTATCTGCAGGTTGTTCAGTATTCAATGTATTAGCAGAGGAACTAGGTTGGGGAGTAGAATATAATGCAAGAGCACTATTATTATCAGCTGAACAACAAGGTTGTGTTTGGGTATCTAATGACATTTCAATATTATTGGTAGTTTCAGCTGGAGCAAAGTCATAATTGTCAAATATGTCTGAATTAAATGGAGCTATACCAGTTTTTCTAAAACCAGAAATTGCATTTTTAGGAGTTGCTGCTTTTAGATATGCCTCACGAAAAATTTTAGAAATGTGGCGAAGACCAACAACTTGGCCTGGGTGGTTAAGTAACCACAAATCTAACTCTTGGCTATAGTATGTACTGAGTGGACCCATAAAGTTCACATCTAACGGTTGTAATTTGTGAGTTGTATGGGGAGGAAAACAAATGATAACTATATTATTTTTGCGGGCTACATCTATAACTTCAAGGTTTTTAACATGAGTAACATGACCGTCTAAAAGCAATAAAATAGGGTTTTCTTTTGTGGGATGTGTATGCTTAATAAAATGATGAAGCCACTGCACAAATATTTCGGATTGCATCCACCCTGATGGATGACAAACAACCAATGATCCAGGTGGTGCTTCTTCTTCAAAATCTGGATTTAATCTGACTCTAGGGAATATTAATAATGGGGGAATATATGAACCCGATGCTGAAAAACAAATTGTCACTGTAACATTTTGACCTCTTTCAGCTGATGACAGTTTGCCAACTTGTCTTCGTCCCTTTTGGGAAATTATTTTGGCTCTACTTTTGGCTACATTTGACAATCCACTTTCATCAACATTAAAAATTTGTTCTGGCTTAAAGTGATGAGTCTCATAACATTTTTTTAACAAATCATAAAAACTATTCACCACCGGTCGATTGAAGCCCATAGCTCTCACAGCTGAAGTTGGTTCTGGGATCCGTACTGACAACTCTGGGTGCCTTAATAAAAAGCCTTTTAACCAATCTTGACCTACATAAAAAAAATTAAAAGATAATATAACAATAAACTTTAAAATATATAAATAAAAATAATCATTGCTTAATTCACCTGCTAAACCATTTGTTTTATTAAAATTATGAGCAATATTGTTTCTTTCGGCAAGTTCAAAGGCCAGTTTTCTAAAATGATTTTGTGTTAAGCCAAACAAACGACTTTCCATGTCTTTTAAATATTGTACAAGAACATTTTCTTGTTCGATTGAAAATACTTTTTGATAATGTCCCAAAGCTATAACAATAAAAAATTATACTTTTAATTGAAAACAATTATTTCAGCACATAATTGACAAGTTTACAATAAGCACCCCCTTATAACTAAATAATATGTTATCTAATATCAGTAGAAAAAAATTGGTTTTCTTAATAAGAAATTTTCTGTAATAATACCTATATCAAACTAATTACCATAATATTGTGTAATCATTAAATATACCTTTTAATCCACACTGTTGTACATTTAATTTTCCTTTTTTAACTTTATTGACTCGATCCTGTAACGTTGAACGAGGAACTTCATACCGAATAGACGCAGCATCATAAGTCAAACTTCTTTCCACCACAGCTAATACAGCCATTTTCATATCATCTTCCAACCATGATTGTCTGTTTGATTTGCGAATATAATTACGAACCATACTAAGAAAAATAAAACAATTCAATAGGTACTAATAAATTGTTTAAATTCAACCATAGCAATTGTCAAAATATCAACGTAGTAAAACCGTACAGTGTATAACCATACGATTTTGCCCCATACGATTTTGCCCCACAAGACTATTAAAAGTTTTCGAGCTTTATATCAAACATTAAATTAATAAATGAATGCATTTATACAACAAACGTAAATTACACTTCATTAGCTATTGAATAATAAATATGACATACCTGAACAATTTTTTCGCATATAAAAATTCACTCTTTGAAATGTTGATAATATTTTAGTAATTGAAAGTAAAAACATAAAACGTATTTATTTTAAAAACGTGATATCAAAACACGTGCACTATCATATTCAATAGATAAGCAAACAAAACGTTTCAAATCGGTGTATTCAGTTTTCCTCCATGATAACAATTATTGATAACATTTCGATAATACGATTTTGCCCCGCATACGGTAATACCCCGTCTTCCCCTACCTTACCTATTATGTACAATATAATATAACGTCTGTATACATAATATAACATTGTAACATATATATATGGGTTTACGCGTTTTTTAAAAGGAACGCTGTGCTGTGCACACACTGCAGCGCACTTGAATGATTAATTATTGTTTAATAACTTTC
>NW_019101997.1:0-3908 GCF_001856785.1 Myzus persicae | reverse complement strand
TAGGTATACGTATATATGTTTATTATAATATATAATATACTCACATAATGCGGATAATAATTATGACGTTGACCTATTGAAAATATCGGTTCTGATTAGAACTTTCTCTATCCTACCAAATACCTGATCTGCAGCCATATAACTGTGTCCTCTGACAGGAAAAATGTGTTTGATTTTATCAAATATAGTTTCTTTACAATTCATGTAATATAATAATAAACCCATTATAAATTTATTTTTATTTTTACCAGAGCATGAATCAGAATAAAGGTTGAGTCTCGTGGGCGGTCTTAGCTCTGTTTTAAACCGTTCTTCTAGAATGTCCAAAAAGTGTAACAAAGCTGATCCAATCTCATTTGGTCCACGACCACTTTCACCTTCGTGCCATGTATACAAGTAGCAGTTATCTTTACTCTGGTCATTCTCTGACATTATAACAAAAGTAAGGTTATAAACCCATGCTTGCCTACTATAAAATGTATCTGTGACACTCAGTTTAGGAAGTGGTTGATTTTGCATCATATCGAAACATACCTGAACAGTATTCGGTATTTTTTCTGCCATCATTCGAGAAAAACATTTTGATTTATTTTTGTGTTCCAATAATACATCTTCCAAATCAACTTTTTTCTCAATATCAATTTCATTTTTTATTTTAATTGAAGTTTCAGAACAAAATGAACAAACATCTTGTCTTGGATGACCAAAACTCAAATTAAAATTATTACAAAACACATCATAATATTTACTTAGAGATGCAGTAGATTGATTACTAACTTCCCTCTTTTTCTTCCAATGTTTCCACATAACTGCCACAGATAAACCGGGTTGCAAGTAACTACGGCCTGTATCTTCTCTACAATAATGACTCTTTTTACTTTTAAAAGATTCTATATGGTTTTTAATAGATATAGTTATTTCGTCAAATGTATTTACCCTTGTAATACTAAATCCTCCTCTTTTTTCTTTGGGGCTACTATGACTTTTTTTTAAGTTTAAAGCTAATATATTTAAACGCCTTTTTGTAATTCTTGTAATGTCAGTAAATGCAATTGAACAGATTTGAAGAAGGTCACCTTTTTCTGTAGGCAAATAATAAACAATCACTGTTTTTTCTTCTTTGTTTCCTTTGCGACGATCCGTTCTTATTGGACATTTAATTTTCATCATTGTAAGGAGGAATTTATCTTGTTCTATTTTGGAAGATAAATCACATAAATTTGTTTTAAAAGCGCTTATATCAGTTGGCTTTAAAATTGATACATTGCATTTTTTTGATATTTTATTGGAGTGAGGACATGTAATTAACCACTCATGAGGAATCTTGTTTAATTTTATTTGTTTTATTTTCTTTTGATTTTTTTTATTTCTTTTTCTACCACTTGGATTTGTCTGTACAGGTTCAGCATACTCAGGATTTGAACTTATGTTTGAGACTTTAGCAGGTGTATCATGTTCAGTTACATGATCAAGATCAGTAGTGCATGGTATTTGTATAACAATAGGAAACAAGTCATCAAGTGGTGTGTTATTGTCAGGAACTAGTTCATCATTGTTGTAAATAAAATCCATTTCATGGATGTCTAGATCATTCTATAAATATATTAAATAACAATAATTAAAACAATGTAAAAATTAATACAATTTTCATATTTTTACTTCAGGAGTATTTGAAAAAAATAATGTGTCTGTAAGCTCTGTATTTTCACTAATATTCAGAAGATCCTGGTTCTAAAAATATTAAATATAATTTCAAATATTAGCTTAATTCAATAAATAGGTAACTCCACTTATACAATCTCACCATATTAATAATGTCTCTTGAGTTGTTATAATTCAGTGGTTCACATGCATTTAACCAATTTGTAATTTTGTCCTGCAAGACAAAAAATACTCTTTTAATAATTATTTCAACTACCCCAAGACTATATTATTATACTTGCATACATTGAATACATTTTCATTAATTTTGTTGACAGATAAATCAGTTTTGTTTTGTTCTTCATCAGCAGTATCCTAAAATATAATAATATAATATTAGTTGTTGTGTGATTATTATTTGCTAGAACACATATTTTTCTATAATTTATTGTATCTAATTTTTAATATATTATTATACCTTAATGGAGTTAGATTTGCTGCTGTTACTTAATGATTTTTTTTCACAAGACATTAACCACTCATTAATTTTATCCTAGACAAAAATACATATGATATAAATACTGATCTACATTCATTAATATAAAAAAATAAATCAATACAAATATATTATATACAACAGTAAAATATTATGATAGAGATTTTAAAATAAATATTAAATAATAAATTTTCTTATATGTTCAGAAATCTATGTTTTCATCACTAATCTAACTTTTTTTCTACATTTTAAAAGATTTTGTAGCTTAATATAATATTGACTTAATTGGAAAAAATGTATAATTACTTTTTTTGTAAAATGTAAATCAACTACCTACTAACTTTAGATGAATATACATTATACATTTTAATATTTATTTATTTGTACACAAGACACATGCAATATTAGTAAATGTTTTTAAATTATCAATATTAGGTACCTTTAAAGTAACTACCTATTTAACTACTAGTAGTAATAAGTATTATTGAATATTGATGAATAATCTTATTATAATAATAATTTTAAAAAATACACAATATTAATTGATTACCTACCATTTAACATTTTAGTAGAGGTATTAGAGAATGGAGTATTAATTTATCAAAGCGGTACAGTATTATGACAGAATAAGGTATAATATTTAAACAAATAAACATTAGTCTTAACAATATCTAAAGAAATATATACTAATGTCAAATATATATTTCAATATTAATTTTATTATAAGGTAAAATATACTACTTACTTCAGTTTTATTGGCTAATTTATCAATATCACGCTTCCCTGCTTGAGTCGAAGGTGGAAAAAGATTTCTAGAGACCTATTATTTAATTTATAAATCAAAGTTTATAAAAACGTGTCTATTTCAGTATTTTGGTTACTTCTTACCTTTTTAGCAGCTTCAATCATTCTTCTTGAGCGTTTCATTCTAATTTCAATTATATTGCAAAGGAAGGTAATTCATATATAATAGGTATTATAATAATAAATTATCTATATTATTATATTGAACATTTGAAAGACGGAACAATAATAATTAATATTCTGAACTTCGATAGGTGACATTAAAATATTTATGGTGTCACACTACCACAATCACACATAATTGATAACTCGTTATAAACAAACCAATATACTTTAAGGAATAAACTATTTTTAGAAATATCGGAATGTTTGTTTACTTACTAAATGATAACACATTCACTGCCAGCGCACAGCTGTGTATTTACCAAAACTTAAAACTTAATTTTTTTTCAAACCGGAAATATATTTATATTGGTAATAATACGTTTTGATAAAAATTAGGCGTTGCTTCGGATATTTAGCATGGGAAATACTACGTTATGTCACAATTTATGGAAATAATACGTTTTGAAAAAATGTATTGGAAATGACACCTTTTGAGAAAACAGGATATTGAACCCTATACCTTATGTATAGGAAATAATACGTTATGACACAAAAATGGAATTAATACGTTATGAAAAAAAAGGAGTATGGAAATACAACGTTTTGACCTAAACTACACTTTTTGAATTGCATTTTTCTTTAATAGAAATGAAGTTAGCAACGAATTAATGACAGAAATGAACTTCCCGCCATATTTTCAATTAGAATCAATGTATAACTCAATTTTGATAAAAATGGCAATACCACGTTATGACTTGTCGCCCGTCAATTACACACATCGACAGTCGACCACGACGAGCGACTACAGCTAGCATGACAAATGGTACCCGCACTGCAGGTCTCGGCATCCATGAGATACCCT
>NW_019101996.1:0-3917 GCF_001856785.1 Myzus persicae | reverse complement strand
TATTATTCTCGGTCTAGGTAGGTATACAATGATGTGCATTATCTAATTTGTAAAGGTACGCACAAACAATTACGCAGGCACCATTATAGTATGTAGGGGAAGGCGGGGCAGTACCGTACGGTTAAGCTTCCATGGCTTATGAATCATGTAATTTTTAACGAAATTAAATTTTTTAAACTGGTATATATAGAAAAACTTATGGTCTATAACTTTTATTCGAAACTTTTTTGTATTTTTTTTTTTTAAATGTGTCTAATTTGCGTTTTACTTTTTTTGGGAAAAATACGGATTTACCCCAGGTGCGGGGTAAATCCGTATGTACCCTGGGGCAAAATCGTATGAGGATAATTTTTATACCAAAACACAGTTCATTATATTTATTGGTAAATTATTAATTGGTATTGGTCTTTTATTTAATTCATTTATAAAGTTTAACTAAAATTAGGCAGTAGGTAGTAAGCTATGTATGATTTCATTTTCATTAATTAAAAATGTACCTAAACATTGTTTTCAATTCTTCAAAATGTCAACAAATTAATAACACAATACAATATGCGATAAAACCTGCTCCCATTGGCAGTAGTACAACAAATACAACTTACCTAAGTACCTATAAAGTTATTAAAATAAAACAAAATCTTCTTTTAATATAAGAAATAAAAATGACCACACAAAATTACTTTTTAATAAAAATAATAACAAAATTTAATATGATAAATTTTTTTGGCAATTCTAGCTAGAACATAAACAGTATATTATAATCATAAAAATAAAACAAAACCTTATTTTTTTATAAGAAATATAAATTATTATACCAAAATAACTTTTTGATAAATTTTCCAAAAAAAATAATAATGAAACTTAACATTATGCCTGCCTAGCACATAAATATAGTAGGTAAACATAAAATAATATGTAAATATTAAAAAAACAAAAACTTTTTATAACTTTTTCAAAAAAAATAATAACAAAACTTAACATTATGCCTGCCTAGCATATAAATATAGTAAACAATATGTAATATTAAAATAAAACAAAACCTTTTTTTCTTATAAGAAATAAAAATTACCTTAATCAATAATGTTTTACTTATTTTTTTTTTATACAAAGATCACAAATGTAGGTCTTCCAGTTATCAACTCCTCCACAAAGCTCATGACACCATCTACAGCAATTTATACATTTAACCCATTTCTCTCCCTTTGAGTCTTCTTTGTATGGCATACTACAATATATACACTCTTCGTCGGCACTGTCATCATCATCAGTTGAAACACATAGCTTTTTGAGGTGAATTTCTTCTTCATCTGTAGAAGTGAATAATCTTTTTTTAATATTATTTTTCTTTTGTTTTTTCTTTGGCAGTGGTTTGCTGTTTTCTTTAGCTTCTTGGAGTTCTTTTTTGTATGGACTTTCAGTGATAATTGCTGTCTTTCCTCTTCTTCTTGATGATCTGTTAATATTTTGAGCTTTTGGTATTGGCAAAATAATTTCTGGAGATATAGTAAAAATCTGTTTTTCATTTGAAGAAAAAGTTGCATGTGGTGTTTCTAATACCAAACTTTGAGACAATAAAGATGAAACAGCTGCATTTTGAACATTATCTGCAGGTTGTTCAGTATTCAATGTATTAGCAGAGGAACTAGGTTGGGGAGTAGAATATAATGCAAGAGCACTATTATTATCAGCTGAACAACAAGGTTGTGTTTGGGTATCTAATGACATTTCAATATTATTGGTAGTTTCAGCTGGAGCAAAGTCATAATTGTCAAATATGTCTGAATTAAATGGAGCTATACCAGTTTTTCTAAAACCAGAAATTGCATTTTTAGGAGTTGCTGCTTTTAGATATGCCTCACGAAAAATTTTAGAAATGTGGCGAAGACCAACAACTTGGCCTGGGTGGTTAAGTAACCACAAATCTAACTCTTGGCTATAGTATGTACTGAGTGGACCCATAAAGTTCACATCTAACGGTTGTAATTTGTGAGTTGTATGGGGAGGAAAACAAATGATAACTATATTATTTTTGCGGGCTACATCTATAACTTCAAGGTTTTTAACATGAGTAACATGACCGTCTAAAAGCAATAAAATAGGGTTTTCTTTTGTGGGATGTGTATGCTTAATAAAATGATGAAGCCACTGCACAAATATTTCGGATTGCATCCACCCTGATGGATGACAAACAACCAATGATCCAGGTGGTGCTTCTTCTTCAAAATCTGGATTTAATCTGACTCTAGGGAATATTAATAATGGGGGAATATATGAACCCGATGCTGAAAAACAAATTGTCACTGTAACATTTTGACCTCTTTCAGCTGATGACAGTTTGCCAACTTGTCTTCGTCCCTTTTGGGAAATTATTTTGGCTCTACTTTTGGCTACATTTGACAATCCACTTTCATCAACATTAAAAATTTGTTCTGGCTTAAAGTGATGAGTCTCATAACATTTTTTTAACAAATCATAAAAACTATTCACCACCGGTCGATTGAAGCCCATAGCTCTCACAGCTGAAGTTGGTTCTGGGATCCGTACTGACAACTCTGGGTGCCTTAATAAAAAGCCTTTTAACCAATCTTGACCTACATAAAAAAAATTAAAAGATAATATAACAATAAACTTTAAAATATATAAATAAAAATAATCATTGCTTAATTCACCTGCTAAACCATTTGTTTTATTAAAATTATGAGCAATATTGTTTCTTTCGGCAAGTTCAAAGGCCAGTTTTCTAAAATGATTTTGTGTTAAGCCAAACAAACGACTTTCCATGTCTTTTAAATATTGTACAAGAACATTTTCTTGTTCGATTGAAAATACTTTTTGATAATGTCCCAAAGCTATAACAATAAAAAATTATACTTTTAATTGAAAACAATTATTTCAGCACATAATTGACAAGTTTACAATAAGCACCCCCTTATAACTAAATAATATGTTATCTAATATCAGTAGAAAAAAATTGGTTTTCTTAATAAGAAATTTTCTGTAATAATACCTATATCAAACTAATTACCATAATATTGTGTAATCATTAAATATACCTTTTAATCCACACTGTTGTACATTTAATTTTCCTTTTTTAACTTTATTGACTCGATCCTGTAACGTTGAACGAGGAACTTCATACCGAATAGACGCAGCATCATAAGTCAAACTTCTTTCCACCACAGCTAATACAGCCATTTTCATATCATCTTCCAACCATGATTGTCTGTTTGATTTGCGAATATAATTACGAACCATACTAAGAAAAATAAAACAATTCAATAGGTACTAATAAATTGTTTAAATTCAACCATAGCAATTGTCAAAATATCAACGTAGTAAAACCGTACAGTGTATAACCATACGATTTTGCCCCATACGATTTTGCCCCACAAGACTATTAAAAGTTTTCGAGCTTTATATCAAACATTAAATTAATAAATGAATGCATTTATACAACAAACGTAAATTACACTTCATTAGCTATTGAATAATAAATATGACATACCTGAACAATTTTTTCGCATATAAAAATTCACTCTTTGAAATGTTGATAATATTTTAGTAATTGAAAGTAAAAACATAAAACGTATTTATTTTAAAAACGTGATATCAAAACACGTGCACTATCATATTCAATAGATAAGCAAACAAAACGTTTCAAATCGGTGTATTCAGTTTTCCTCCATGATAACAATTATTGATAACATTTCGATAATACGATTTTGCCCCGCATACGGTAATACCCCGTCTTCCCCTACGCACATAATATTATGCACGCATGCTCACGACCTATTTTGTTCTACTTTTATAAATACAACGATTAACGTATATATGTTTGCAAGTTTATGCATATATTTGTGAATCGTTATTTTGATGTAATCGTATTATCAACTTTTGTATTTTAGTCATCATATTAA
>NW_019101995.1:0-3733 GCF_001856785.1 Myzus persicae | reverse complement strand
TTCTCATTTTTGATTTTTCAGAAGCTGTTAAGAAGTCAAGTTTTAAAAATTCATCAGAGGACGAAATAATCACCTCTATTGGGAAATGGCTAACGTGTGCCAAAGGAAGGCTGCTAGAAAAAGAAAAAAATTAAAATAATTTTTGTACATCTATAATAATTATTAAAATTTAAATGATTTAAAATAAAAAATTCAAGGTGAATTTCATTCAAAGATAAATTGTTGTTCACTTTATTTAATTCAATGTTAAGAATTTTTTTATAATTGTAATCAATGTAATTCAGACAAAAGGTCTATTACACTTGATTTATATTTAATTTTATGTTTTGTTAAAAAAGTTGAACCATATTATAATATTTTTAATTTCATATTTTTGAAAATTTTGATGTCACAACATTTTATTTTATTTTATTTTATAACTGTTTTAGTTCATAGGTATTCCAGGAAAAATTAGATTTTGTTTGGGGTCCTTCTATTAGATATCTCATTGTATTTAAATCAATAATCATTGAATATACATTTAATATCTCTTTGATATACGAAGAATATCCTGTATTAATTTTTTATCTGATATCTATTGGATATTTCATTCTAAATATCTAATAGATGGGTATAATTGGTTCATAAGACATGCGACAGATATCTCATGTATGTTAAAAAATTTTGTACAGCGTTATTTAAGACATACAATAGACATACATATGTATAAATAAATATTCAATGGATAACCATGCAATATTTCTTTGCTATATGGGATGAAGCATATTATGTTATAACATATATGTTATTACTTTTTTATGTAGGTATTGAATATGTTTTTGAATATTATGAGCCTCAAAGTATTTTCAAAAGTAGGTATTTTAAGTAATTTTTTTGAGTTAAATACTAATTTATTATGAATAATTTTGGTTTTGTTTTTGAACATTTTATTATTGTATTGCCTACTCTAAGAATAGATTTATTTGATGTTAAGTGATGGCCAAAGACATGTGAAACCTAAAAAAATTTAAATTTTATTGGTAATCATTGGTAATCATTGGTAATCAAAGGTAATCATTGGTGTTCATAGGTAATCGGTAATCTGGTGTACACAAAAATCAGTGGTTTACCCCTCGATAATTATATTTAAGTTTTATTTAAATGGCTAATACAAATTACCCAATTATTTATTTATTTTCAAAATGCATTCACATACCTATATAGTATATTAGTATATTATATAGAAGCATAGGCATATAATATACCACTAGTGAAATAAATGACATTTCAATATTTCATACGATATATTTTTAAGTAAATTAATAATAATTTATTTTTCTTATGAAACACAAAGACAAATTATTCCCTAAATTCACCAGCAAATATGATAATGTCATTAGGTAATTTTGCCAATTTAGATTTATTTCATTATAATAATAATAATGATATTAAACAGATATATGGTTTAATTTAAATTATCATAATATTACCAATCTTTGTACTACGAGATTATTGTTATTTTTATATTATATTGTTATTAATTTTACTTTTTATTGTATACAAATTGATTCTCATGTGCTCTGTAAGGGCTTTCTTTTCTCTGTGAAATTATTATTATTTTGGAACTGTTATATTTGTACACACTTTTTGTAAATGGATTTTTTTTTCTCCGTAAATAAATAATAAATAAATTCCGTTGATGAATGCAAATGTACCGTAACGTAATGATAAAGTACAATGTTTGCGGTATAAAAATATTCAGAACAATGTATTGTGTGTTCTGCAGTAAATGGAACTTAGACTAGGGTTAGTAAGCAATGGTACGCGATCACAGGCCGATCGGCAAATCAATAAAATTAGGTAATATATAAATCAAGTGCGAAAAGTAATACAATGTCGAGTGTCGCGTAATGCGAATAATAAACACGGTAGGTAAACAGTAGAGAACGTGTGTACTACCTGATACGGCGACTGATAGCCAGAGATGATAATACGGGGGCGGTGCGGTTGTCCCGGAACGACGATGATACTGCTGCTATGCGTATACCGAATTGTGTCCTACACCACCACCACCACCTTCAACCATACCGAAACCATTTCACGGTACACGAACTTGGACGACGCGGGCACTGATGGCTACGGTATCTCGGGATATTACGGGCCGTCGCGGACAGGTGTCCGGTTTCGCGACGTATGAGGACGGCCGGACACGCGGTCTCGATAATCGTATTGCGACTAGGCTGACTGACGATGGGCGATGCGGTGATCGCGGTACCGGGCAAATAGCTTCGATGGCGAACGCGGCGTAAACGCGACGCACTAAATCATATAAGCTGACGGGTTCGTGTAGCGAACGGCTAATGAACGGAAAGGCACGTGTATTAGCACGGCGAGAGTCGGCCGGGCTACGATAACTTACGATGAAATAAGTCGCGGTAGATATACCGCGATCAGTGTTTTCGCACTGCGTTAGACGGGCTGGCGAGAAACACGTGGGTACGTGGGTCACCACGGCTCGGGGTCGCGCTGCGAAGAATCGGGCGGGCGACGGACAAAATAACAATAAGCCATGGTGTCGGCACAGGCAGCCGTAACTCGGATCGCGTCAAAGACTGTACGCGACGAGTTGGTGAGCAGCGAGGCTCGGGTGCACGGAAAGAATATGGCGTATAAACGACGAGGGCGCACCGGATCGCGACATGAACGAGGACTTGCCAAGACGGGCTCTTAGACGGCTCGGAAACGACAAAGCGTATGACGGTGGGTACGGTGCAACCGGTGGCTGGACAGCGACGGTACCGTCCCCTCTCCGCGGGTACAAAGTTCAGATGCGTGCATCGGCGGCGGAGCAACAGGGCGACAACGTTGCGACACGGGACGCGTCGCGCGAAATTCAAAATAAACGATTTTGTATCCAAAGCAGTATACCTACGTTTTGAATTTTGAGTAATAATTTTTTTGATCTTTTTTATTCGCACTCGTCTCAGGCGTTGTTCATTGATGTAAATCGATGTGTATATGAGAATAATAGGTAGAAAGAACCAATTATAAAGGTCTTTGAGAATTTATGATTCCGTTCGGCCCATACCCGGGTCAGAGGTTTTTGAGGTCATTTGAATACCGATTTTTAACATGGAAAACACTGTGCACCTATTATGCAACGGTCGATTTAAATACTAGGCAAGGGTGTTTAATTAAGCGGTATATTATCCATGTATTGGACAGTTAAGCAACAGTGCAAGAAGGTAAATAATTACTGTTGATTATCCGTGTAATGGTCAGTTTTAGCACGGTGCAAGCGTGTCACATATAACAGTTGATTATCCGTGTATAGGTAGGTTATGAGTTATAACACGGTTAGGTGCACTGATAGCTTTGAATAATGGACCAAATAATAATTTCAAAAATATTTATTTTTTTCTCTTTTAATACCATCATTTTATTAAAAATTATAACGTTTCAAGAGGTAAATACATTTAAAATATTATTACTTGAATAATAGGTGTACACCATGAAGAATAAAGATAAGGAGCTCGCACTCCCGTTGACAAGCGTAAATAAAACAGACCCGTTTTCGTCCGCACGAAATAAGGTTAACGATATTGCCACTAGGTCGCAGGTCGTTCGATGGTTATACTACATATTATTATTTATGGTCAGTTCTCTGTTCTGGTACTACGATTATAAACTATTATTTTAAATTATTAAATTACAAATACTAATATTTATAAGTAGTGAGAGGTAAATAATATTT
>NW_019101994.1:0-3914 GCF_001856785.1 Myzus persicae | reverse complement strand
GATCAGTCGCGCATTGGACACCAGTCGGTCATCAGCGACTGAAAATTATAACTGGTCGCGGCGACCGGTCGCGCATTGGACACCGTACCTTAAAGGTACGATTCCTATGATGCGTCAGACGCGTGCGGCTGACGCAATGCGTCTGACGCAGTGTACTGCTATCAAGCTTATCCAATGGATACGTTTCCTAAAGTGCGTCAGCAGCTTTGCGGCGGCCGTCAACCGCTAGAGCCGCATGGACCGCCCGGCTGTTGAGCAGTATAGACGCAGCCGCACGCGCGTTCGTATAATATATATACGTATAATATATATATAATATATTACTATACTTCATTTTTCGTATACTTTCACCATGTCGAAAATACTTTTTTCTGTCATCGAAGACGAAAAGCTTGTGGAGATGGTAGCCAAATTCGATTGCCTATACGATTTGGCTAGTCCGCTCTACAAAAATCAACTAATCAAGGATAATGCTTGGAGAGAAATAGCTGAACAAATCAACAGATCAGGTAAGAATATTGTCATTTATTATAATTTATATGTATTTTGCATTACGAACTATTATCATTATATTAATATATTATTAGAATTGAGAAATAAGTATAAATAAGAACTTGTAGATGATAATACAATAAAATAATAATAATTAATATTAATAGTAATCATATTTAATGTCCAAGAGTTAGAATAATAATAAAAACAGTATTAATACTTAATATACAATAATATAAATATATAACTAGTTAGTTCTTGTAGTAGTACTATCTTGCCAGGCAATTGTCCCTGCATTACTGTTAAAGTATTCCATGAATAAATCGCGTACAGTGAACCCATCAGCATTTGAAAAACCACCAGTTCTAGAAAGTGGTAAAAAACTTCTTGTCGGTGGTTGCTGAGTTGGGTCCAGTTCATAATACGGTTTGCCTTGTTTTTCTAGATAAGCATCTCTTAATAAATTATGTAGGCAGCATGCCACAATTATCAAATTGTCAGTGGTCTCGGGCTTTAAGGCAATTGGTGTATAAAATATACGAAAAACTTGGCTTAGTAGACCGAAGGCATTTTCCGAAACTCTACGAGCTCTAGAAAGTCGATAATTGAAAATCGCCTTCCGATTGTCTGCACTCGCAACAGGACGAGAAAAAGGTTTCATCATGTTTGTATGTAAGCGAAACGCCTCGTCACCTACAAAAACATGTGGCAAAACAATACTCGTATTTGGTAGCTTACTGGGTGGTGGGAATAAATTTCCATTTCTATATAGCTTTCCGAGATTACTTTTGTCAAATATACCGCTATCACCCTCCTTACCGTATGATCCAACATCAGTAAAAATAAATTTATAATTTGCATCGACGACAGCTAATAAAACGATGGAAAAAAAATTTTTGTAGTTATAGTACAGTGACCCTGTTCGTTTAGGACAAAACACGCGCACGTGTTTACCGTCAATTGCTCCTACACAATTAGGAAAATGCCATTTTTCCCCAAATTCTTCAGATTTCACCTTCAGCTCATCACATTTAATCGAGGGTAAAAATATAGGAGCTAATTTATTATTTAAAACTCGGAGTGTATTTTTCACTATTTTGCTGATGTAGCTAGATGATATTCTGAATGCAAATTGCAGTGAGTGGAACGATTCGCCAGTTGACATGAATCTTAAAATACAAAATCATTAGGTATAAGATTTCTCAAGTAAAATGTAAAAATATAATTTTGTATGTTAATTATCAGAACACGTTTCTATAGTTATTTACATTTTCTAGGTATAAACGTAATATCAATAATATACCTAATGGTTTTATGAATAATAATATATTAATATGCTTACGAAATTAAGCTATGTTTGTGTTATTTTCGTTTATAAATAGGAAAATAAAATAATTTTGGCTGTACAAAAACTATATTTATAATAAAATCAATAACCGTATAAAAGGTAAAGGTAACTGTGTATAATAAGAATAATATATAAATTTAATAATAATTAGTAGTTATACAAAAGTTATTAATTATTTATTGAGAGGAACAATAAAAAAAGGAAAATAAAATATAAGAACTTTAAAGTTAGGTAAATAAAATACAAAAATACTCAGCTTTTATTATACAGTTGCTTTTATTTGCAGTGGAAGATTGTAAAAAAAGATGGAGAAATATTAAGGACACGTACCAAAAAAGAGTAAGAAAAGGAAATGGAACTGGATCATCAGCTTTAAGCAAGCCTAAGCATTGGCCATTAGCCGATATGCTGACGTTCCTTGGGAAAGCTGATTATAAGCGCAAGTGAGTATTCATTTTTTCATGTTCCCTTTATGAATTTAATTTACCCATTTATACCTACTTATAGTAGCATATCAAATATTGAGTGTGATGAGGAAGCTGGAAACGAAGGTACAGAAATAAACGAAGATTCGCAAGAGCCAGTGGAAATTAATAACCGATCAATTTGTTCAACCAGTGAAAGTTTAAATGAAGACCCAACTCAAGAAACGTTTAAGTCGCAAGGTCCACCTAAAAATAAACGTCTAAAACAGAACGAAAGATTTATACAGCTTTTAGAAGAAAGGCGTAATGAAAGAAAAGATATCGTGCGAAACATGGTTCAAAATCATGAAGATGAGGTCGATGTATTTTTTAAAAGTATCGCGATGTCCGTCAAAAAACTTAGTCCAACATTGATTAATGAGGCAAAAATGAAGTCACTACAAATGGTTTTTGATTTAGAAGCACGTAATGCATTTGTCAATATACCGCATTATTCACCGACGCCAAGCACAGAAAGTTTCTCATCGCAGTCATTGCAAAGTGTAAACATAAATAACTTTGATTCCCATTATGAGCCAAATTACGAAAAATTGTAATTTTTATATTATTTAACGACGTGGACATATTTATATTGATTTATAATTGATTAAAAATAAATAATATCATATTATATATATATAATTATATTTACCTATACTTAGTATTCTTATTTTTATCTACATTATATAATAAAAACACACAATGTATATTATATTATGTACTGTTAGCTAGTATGTCTGATCGATCTTTGTACGTAATATGCAACAAGTTTGTACAGGGTTGTACCTCAATTATTATGGACTAATTTTGAGAAACACTCTTATAAGTTGTTTTACAAAAAAATTGTGAGGTATGGAGTTACAGACGTTAAATTACAGAGGTTAAATTGTTTGACCTAATTGAAAAATGTTTGTATACATATACTAATTTATATGGCATAATATGATACTATTTAAAATACGTAATATATTACCTAATAATTTTTACTCACCGCAATGTTATGGCTAATTTTTCCGCTGCTGTTATTGGGTATGGATGTCGATTAGAAGAATCCACCGTGATATCTTTTTCAATAAGATGCAGAACGTAGTTAAATTGATTAATATTTAGTCTAAAAAATTCACGGAATTTTTTGTCGTCGTGCATTAAATGCCGATTAACAAGTATTTCAAAAAATCCTTCTTCTGGCCTTGACGTAAATAAGGGATGTTCATTTGCATTCCCCTGTCCTTCTATAAATTGCTGTATAAGAAATTCTTCTTCTTCAATTTCTTCAAGAAGAAGATATGATAATAACTCACGTTGACTCATCTTGTACTTTTATTTAATTATACAATATAAAATAATATAAATATAATTTCTAAATTTCTAAATTTGCCAATTATACGCCTACTACCTTCCAGTGACCGCACACAACTGACGCGCCATAGGAATCGCACCGGCATGCGTCAGGTATACGCGTCAGACGCATTGCGTCAGCCGCACGCGTCTGACGCATCATAGGAATCGTACCTTAAGCTGAAAGTCCAACAAACACACACATAATCGGATAATCCACATGAATATCTAAATTTTCGGCTCGGGTGCGTTTAATTTTTAATTTAAAATTA
>NW_019101993.1:0-3922 GCF_001856785.1 Myzus persicae | reverse complement strand
AGTTAAATTTATTTTACAATAGTACATGCCCAAGTACTTACTTGTACTTTTATACCCACGTTACAAACTTATATAATATAAATACGAATAAAAACATTGTAATTCGAATTCTCATGGTCAAATTTTTTTTAAATTTGATCAATAAAATTATCACTATTGCCGTATTGGTGCATATACCTAAATTATATAACAATAATGTATTGTTTGAATATATTTGTTTATTTTAAAAACTGTTACAAATTACTGTCTACTGAAATCAAGGTACGTTACGCCTTACGCCAACACCACTACCCAAACTATTTTCTTTTAAATTGGCACCATACTTTAGTAACCAATTCGCAACACATTTTCAGGACTGAGTTGATAAGAATACAAGCATTTAAAAATCTGTATTCGATTATGCGATAAGAAATTTTCAACAACTATGAACTATATGGATTCTTATAGTTTCATTTCCTATTTCTTTTTTATATGTTTAGATATTTATATAATAATGTTAGAGCATGTTCATGGTACGCGAATGTACCTAAAGAAAGTTTTGGTTGTTCAAAAATAAATATTTTCGTTGAAAGTACATTAAACCCTTTTACGACTGCCAATGTTAAATTATATTATAATTTATTGCAGGAGGTAATAACAAATACAAATAGAAAAACACTGATTATTGTTAATAATATTATCGTTTTTGTTATTTTCAGACATTTCAAATGTTATATAAATACCTAATAAATAACATGAAAAAAAAAATCGGATCACTACTCAGAAAATATCAGCAGTTATCTGTAGGTATGCCACACGCTGTTAAAGAAACGGTGCTTCTTTTTTCAATAAAATTGTAAAATTTACCTAAATTCTGTATTAAAATCGACAAATTCATTACATATTATTATAGTGCTGTTTTTTTTACTCAATAATTTTTGACAATAAATGTACAAGAAAGACCTTCATATATTTTAGAACCGGCTTTGATAATGAACGACTAAATATACTTCCCGCTCTGGACCCGTTTGTTGATCACATTCACCATTCCCCGTCCACCAGAAGTAATATTTTTATATTTGTTAGTAATTACACTCGAGTATGGAGTATGGTACGACAAGTATTGTAATTTTTTTCTGTGACTTAAATTTTCCTGCAAAAGGTACATGATTTATTTTATGTAAAAAAACTTTGATTGAGACTTGATCTAAGAGTTTTGAACGATTCCATTTGTAGGAGATTCTATATTTACGGTATGCGCTCAATGTAATTGATATTTACATCTATATAATTATTGCAATCAGCAAATTAAAATAAAAAAAACAGTACCATTATTCATTAAAGTAAAATCTTTAAAAAAAAAAAAAATACTTATGATGGTATTGCAGGTATTTATCACATTTAGATGGAAAAAATAATATAAAATAAAACATACATGTACCTACACACCTCGGTAAATTCAAAATTTATTTTCAAAAAAACTAGTTTGGTATTTTTTTGTAAAATTTAAAATTTAAATACAAGACATTTTCAAATATGACTGTTTAAAAGCCAAACAACCAACATAGTTTTTAAAGTCGATGGTATTCTCGAATATTATTCTTAGAGAGTTAACTAATTTAATGTTTTTATACAATATTTGATGCTATAGAATGCGAATCGTTTTATGAAAATTATATTTACTTGTATATAATATGTGTAGAATTTTGTTTTTTATACACTAATAAATATTATCAATATAATTAATATACATGTAAAATAATAATGTACCTATTTATTGAAGTATGTACGAATTAATTCAACATTTCATTTATTTACATTTTATAGTCAGCATGTATTTGTGACAATGCCTTAAAACATGTTGTTACCTACCCAAAATCATAATAATTTAACATTTATAATGCATAGGATAAAAAAAAAAGTCGATCCAAATAAGAATGTAAGGGATTTTAAAAGAATATTTTCAGTAAATCATATTTTTAGTACATTTTTTGAACAATTTCAAACCCATATTTCTTCTGTTCTGTTCTAAATCACAAATAATCACAACAAAGTGACCATTAATTATTGATTCATATCGGAAATATTATCTTTTTGATTTGTTATCCTTGAATTAAAGTTTTCAAACACATCCAGTATTCGTTTTATTCAGTTCAGGATATGAACAAATCACGATACCAGTTATGAAGGTTGGTGTATTTATTTATTATTTTTATATGATTTTCCCCTCTCTAAATCTCGTTCTCTAACCCTACGATTTGTCGGAATACTCTATTAATCGGCCTTGTTTTTATACAAAAAATAATATTTGTTATGTAATTAGTGTTACGTTATTATTTTACTAAACCATAATTTAAAATAAATACGACGTATTTAAATAAAAAAGAAGAAACATTTAAAGACTGGTTTCATTAAAAATGTCTAAAACATCCGAAAATATTATACATAGCAAATACTAAGTATTGGTTCACCCTACAACTGTACGTCTATACATAATATATACGTATTGTTATCAAATATTTTATTGAAATAATATTACTACGAATTAGAATAAAAGTAATAATATGTTAAATATTAACAAACGTAAAATCGAGAGCATTAAAATAATAATAAAATATAAACAATAAAATAAATCGTCACGATATACACCCTGTAAACTAAAATGTCTGGTAGTAAAACATATATATTACTAATAAATCAACAATTTTCAAATCACGTGTTTCCGAGTACATATTATAGGTAATTTACAGTTGGGGAATTTGAAGTGATGAAACAATACATCTGGAAAACGTGTTGGGAAACATACATTAAAGATTAAACGTTTATAATGTCGCATGGTGTATGCGATAATAAACAACCATTATTGATACGACATTTGTTAAAGTAACTGATTTAAATATATTTGTGTATACGTCAAAAAAAATGATGATACACGAGAGTAAAATATATGTTAAAACGAGACTTTAAAATAAAGAAACTCAAACTTTGACTAATATCGCATATAAAAAATGCGCTTTTTTCGTTTAATATTGAATAAAGTATATTAAAGCGCACGAGTTAGTGCTTAAAGATAAACACTATGAATAAAATTCAATTACTTTTTTTTTTAAATACAGTGTTTAGGTATAAACGTTTAAAATCTTTATAAATTTACTGTACGTAGTAAAAATAATAGCTAAGCCAACTTTGAGTTTTCAACATTTCAATTTTCGCTCTCTAAAATATCAAAAAAAGCAAAGCCTGCTGTATTATATTTTTATGGCTTACACTTTACTGAAAGTTGTCTGACAAACGGTCAGTCAAAGTTTCAAATCTTTAAATACACTTTGTAAAATTGGAGATAGACAAAACATTAGAAAAGAGAAAAATTGTATTATAAAAATCGTATAAACATTTATTATGCTTTTAATGTTTCATATATTATGTTTTTTTCCTCGGTAATAAACAGATTACATTTTTGTTTTTTCGATATAAAGACCAAAAACAAAAAATATTCATAGATGGACAAGTAAAAAAATATATTACTGTGTTAAACAGTAGGTTTGTCCTACAAAATGTATTTTCTATACCCAAATTAATGTTCTGAATGAAGTCTGTTAAATTACTATACATTTGATGTACCTACTATGAATCTCCTTCCTCTGTGGGTATTTTTAAATTTTTTTATAGACGGGAAATAACCTGCAATATCAACAGAGATCTTGGACTATTTCCATTCATGAACGTGTGCGATATTGAAATATGATTAGAGGAGCTGTATTATAGTTCACATATATTAATCGGTTAAACATTTTAAATGGTTGTTATCTATTAATATATCTATTATGAGGCTAAAACTGGAATGATTGGGACTATAAGGTAGGTTAGGTATCGCCACTTAGATCACATTAATAATTATCAAAACGGTTTTAAGGAGTAATCTTAACAAGACGATATCAACATT